>NW_013898939.1:0-256 GCF_000517525.1 Limulus polyphemus
GAATAATTGGTCGTTTTTTGTTTTGTTCTAATTTTCTATGTCTTTTATTGCAGATCTTTACTTCCTTTTTTTACATTTCAAACTTATGTATTACTAGTTTTGGTATTATTTTATTACTCCATAAGCACACCGAAACTTCTCTCCTGCGCTAGAATAATTGGTCGTTTTTTATTTTGTTCTAATTTTCTATGTCTTTTATTGCAGATCTTTACTTCCTTTTTTTACATTTCAAACTTATGTATTACTAGTTTTGGTA
>NW_013898940.1:0-256 GCF_000517525.1 Limulus polyphemus
GTATTTATCCACCATCACAAACCCCATGGTAGTGTTATTTGTTCATCCACCATCACAAACCCCATTGTAGTGTTATTTATGTTTATCCACCATCACAATACCCATTGTAGTGTTATTTATGTTTATCCACCATCACAATCCCCCATTGTAGTGTTATTTGTGTTCATCCACCATCACAAACCCCATTGTAGTGTTATTTATGTTTATCCACCATCACAAACCCCATGGTAGTGTTATTTATGTTCATCCACCATCA
>NW_013898941.1:0-368 GCF_000517525.1 Limulus polyphemus
ATTCTTGATGTTAGAAAAACACTTGGTCTTGATAGAAATGAATAAAAACCCTATAACCCTTAATGTTCCTCCTCTGGTAGTACATTCTTGATGTTAGAAAAACACTTGGTCTTGATAGAAATGAATAAAAACCCTATAACCCTTAATGTTCCTCCTCTGCTAGTACATTCTTGATGTTAGAAAAACACGTAGGTTCAAGAAGTCTTGATAGAAATGAATAAAAACCCTATAACCCTTCATGTTCCTCATCTGGTAGAACCATTCTTGATGTTAGAAAAACACGTAGGTTCAAGAAGTCTTGATAGAAATGAATAAAAACCCTATAACCCTTCATGTTCCCATCTGGTGTACATTCTGATGTCAGAAAA
>NW_013898942.1:0-256 GCF_000517525.1 Limulus polyphemus
GTCTTCTTATTGAAAGTACACAGTATAGTTAAATCTTGTGTCTTCTTATTGACAGTACACAGTATCGTTAAATCTTGTGTCTTCTTATTGACAGTGCACAGTATCGTTAAATCTTGTGTCTTCTTATTGACAGTACTTAGTATCGTTAAATCTTGGGTCTTTTTATAGATAGTACACAGTATCGTTAAATCTTGGGTATTTTTATAGATAGTACACAGTATAGCTAAATCGTGTGTCTTCTTATTGTACAGTACAC
>NW_013898943.1:0-255 GCF_000517525.1 Limulus polyphemus
GTCGAATATTGTCTCTTCTTATTGAGAGTACACAGTATAGTTAAATATTGTATCTTCTTATTGACAGTACACAGTATCGTTAAATCTTGTGTCTTCTTATTGACAGTACACAGTATCGTTAAATCTTGTGTCTTCTTATTGAAAGTACACAGTATCGTTAGATCTTGTGTCTTATTATTGACAGTACAAAGTGTCGTTAAATCTTGTGTCTTTTTATGGATAGTACACAGTATTGCTAAATCGTGTGTCTCCTTA
>NW_013898944.1:0-256 GCF_000517525.1 Limulus polyphemus
TGCTAAAATACCACATAAGGAACACATCATTAGAGGTGAGCAGCGTTGTGATAAATAACAGTAAAGGAACACATGATTAGAGGTGAGCAGCACTGTGATAAAATACCACATCATTAGAGGTGAGCAGCGCTGTGTTAAAATACCACATCATTAGAGGTGAGCAAGCGCTGTGTTAAAATACCACATCATTAGAGGTGAGCAGCACTGTGATAAAATACCACATAAGGAACACATCATTAGAGGTGAGCAGCGCTGT
>NW_013898945.1:0-424 GCF_000517525.1 Limulus polyphemus
GTGACAATCTGGCAAACGGTTATACCGAGAAAGTTACGGGAAGTTGTGCTGCGTCAATCCCATGATACTGTAACAGGAGGACATTACGGAGTTAAGAAAACATTGAGTCACCTACGACACATATTTTACTGGATAGGTATGAGAGAAGATGTTGAAGAATGGTGCAGAACATGCAGTACATGTTGTGCTAAAAGGGGACCCAAGCATAAGGGACGTGCTTCAATGAAGTTTTATCAAGTTGGTGCACCAATGGAAACCCAAACTCGTGCTGGAAACAAGTACATTTGTGTGGTGATGGATTACCAAGTGGCCTGAGGCATATGCAATACCAAATCAGGAAGCTACGAAGTCACTAATAGCCGAAGCTACAGTTTTCTTCAGATTTGGTATGCCATATGAACTGCATTCAAGATCAAGGCCGTAA
>NW_013898946.1:0-787 GCF_000517525.1 Limulus polyphemus
CTGAGTTATAAGATCTGTTCGTATTGAATAATGATTCAAGACACAAGGAATAAAAGAAATAAGAGTTATAAGATCTGTTCATATTGGACAATGATTCAAGACACAAGGAATACAGGAAATCATAGTTGTAAGATCTGTTAGTATTGGACAATGATTCAAGACACAAGGAATACAGGAAATCTGAGTTATAAGATCTGTTCGTATTGACAAATGATTCAAGACACAAGGAATAAAGGAAATCTGAGTTAAAAGATCTTTTCGTATTGGACAATGATTCAAGACACAGGGAATCATTGTCCAATATGAGCAGATTTACATCTATGATTTCCTGTATTCCTTGTGTCTTGAATCGTTGTACAATACTAACAGATCTTATAACTCAGATTTCCTTTATTCCAATACGAACAGATCTTATAACTCTGATTTCTTGTATTCCTTGTGTCTTTAATGATTGTCCAATATTAACGGATCTTATAACTCAGATTTCCTGTATTCCATGTGTCTTGACAATGATTCAAGACACAAGGAATACAGGAAATCTGAGTAATAAGATCTGTTCGTACTGGACAATGATTCTTATTTCCTGTATTCCTTGTGTCCTCAGAACATATCTTACAACTTATTGGATAATGATTCAAGACACAAGAAATACAGGAAATATGAGTTATAAGATCTGTCAGTATAAGACAATGATTCAAGACACAAGGAATAAAGGAAATCTGAGTTATGAGATCTGTTCGTATTGGACAATGATTCAAGACACAAGGAAAACAGGAAATCTGAGTTT
>NW_013898947.1:0-372 GCF_000517525.1 Limulus polyphemus
GTTAAATCTTGTGTCTTCTTATTGACAGTACACAGTATTGATAAATCCTGTATATTCTTATTGACAGGACACAGTATTTTAAAATATTGTGTCTTTTTAATGACAGTACACAGTATCGTTAAATCTTTTGGCTTGTTATTGATAGTACACAGTATCATTAAATCTTATGACTTTTTATGATAGTACACAATATCGTTAAATCTTTTGTCTTCTTATTGACAGGACACAGTGATGTTAAATTATGTGTCTTCCTACTAGTATTATTATATTATGTGTCTTCTTATTGACAGTACACAGTATTGATAAATCCTGTATCTTCTTATTGACAGGACACAGTATTGATAAATCCTGTATCTTTTATTGACAGGACAC
>NW_013898948.1:0-554 GCF_000517525.1 Limulus polyphemus
AATTTCTCGTTCTTCTTGTTTCTTTTCTTTTTCCTCTAACAACTGCTGTAATCTCTCTTCTTGTTTAATTTCTCGTTCTTCTTGTTTCTTTTCTTGTTTATTTTGTTGTTCCAGCTGCCATTGTTGCAGGTTTTCTTGCAACTGCTGTTGTCTCTCTTCTTGTTTCTTTTCTTTTTCCTCTAACAACTGTTGTAATTTCTCTTCATGTTTAGTTTCTCGTTCTTCTTGTTTCTTTTCTTTATCCTCTAACAACAGCACAACAGCAGTTGCAAGAAAACATGCAACAGTGGCAGCTTGAACAACAAAATAAACAAGAGAAATTACACTCTCTTCTTGTTTCATTTCTTGTTTTTGTATTGCTGCCATCAAGTGGAAACGAGAGGCGGAAAATCAAACTACAGCTTAGCAGAATATATTTGATCTTCTTATTGGTTGGATGGTATGTTAGCACAAGAGGAATACGATCAGTGTGTTCTTTCTTGATAGGGTTGAGTGGATACATGTTGAGTGCTTCTGGATACATGAGCTAGCTATGGTAGCTGCATCGTGGATGA
>NW_013898949.1:0-399 GCF_000517525.1 Limulus polyphemus
ATCAGGATATTAACTATATCTCATGGCCAGATATCCCTTCACCAGTATCACTAGCCCAACAGTATATTAACTCTATCTCATGGCCAGATATCCTTTCACCAGTATCACTAGCCCATCAGGATATTAACTCTATCTCATGACCAGATATCCTTTCACCAGTATCACTAGCCCATCAGGATATTAACTATATCTCATGGCCAGATATTCTTTCACCAGTATCACTAGCTCATCAGGATATTAATACTATCTCATGACCAGATATCCTTTCACCAGTATCACTAGCCCAACAGGATATTAACTCTATCTCATGGCCAGATATCCTTTCACCAGTATCACTAGCCCATCAGGATATTAACTCTATCTCATGGCCAGATATCCTTTCACCAGTATCACTAGCCC
>NW_013898950.1:0-492 GCF_000517525.1 Limulus polyphemus
ACTGCAGTGAAGCTTTTGGTTACTGATTGTTTTTCGATTTCTGGTTACCAGAAGGTCCTAAATTGATGATTCTTCACCAAATTTGATATGAAGGTACACTTTAACGTTGCGTAGTAATATGCAGAGTTTTACCTTCCTACTGTTTGTTTTAAAGGAGTTATGGAACGTTTTGCGTTTTGTACCAGTACTTCGTTCCATTTGGAAGGATCTTCTTGACATTTTTTCAAGAACGTTCGTTGCATACTTGCGTATCTACCTTTCAGAAACGCCAATAAAAGAGTAACATAAAACGACCCCAAAAGTCGCAAAAATGATAATAGAAGGCTAGAATTTTGCATGTAAATATTTGCGACTTTTGTGGTCGTTTTATGTTACTCTTTTATTGGCTTTTCTGAAAGCGTATGTGTACTGCAGTGAAGCTTTTGGTTACTGATTAACGTTGAAGTGTACCTACATACCAAATTTGGTGAAGAATCATCAATTTAGGAGGCG
>NW_013898951.1:0-255 GCF_000517525.1 Limulus polyphemus
CGTACAAATCGGGTTTCGTTACCCGTGATAGCATAGCATAAATAGCCTTTAGGGTTAAAAAGAAATAAATAAAATTATAACGTAAAAATCGGGTTTCGATACCCGTGGTAGCATAGCATAGATAGTCTGCAGGAGTTAATAAACGTTTTAAAAATTCGTCATTGTTTAGAAGCAACACTTATACATGCGCGAGTGTGTAATGTGTGTTATATAATGTAAATTACTCAAGCTTAACGATTGGGACGTTGAAACAAG
>NW_013898952.1:0-283 GCF_000517525.1 Limulus polyphemus
ATCTAGTACCTCTTTTATACAGTATGGGGTTAAAAGGAATCATTACTAAACATCTAGTACCTCTTTTATACAGTATGGGGTTAAAAGGAATCATTACTAAACATTTAGTACCTCTTTTATACAATATGGCGTTAAAAGGAATCATTACTAAACATTTAGTACCTCTTTTATACAGTATGGCGTTAAAAGGAATCATTACTAAACATTTAGTACCTCTTTTATACAATATGGCGTTAAAAGGAATCATTACTAAACATTTAGTACCTCTTTTATACAGTATGGC
>NW_013898953.1:0-256 GCF_000517525.1 Limulus polyphemus
ATATATATACCAGATAAACATATATCTAGTAAATGCTAGAGCATTCACCAAGGAACAAGATATTTCTAGAAAATAGGTGGCGTGACACTAGTCACGTGACCTCGCTGACGCAACACTGCCCCCTCTTTAGTATTATTCGTCCCGAACAATAGCCGCATACAATAAACCAATAACAATTAACAATAACTTAATTAAATGTACAAAATTACAATCACAAAATTACAATTCAACAAAGTATCTTAATTTTACAGGACGT
>NW_013898954.1:0-309 GCF_000517525.1 Limulus polyphemus
AAATATTGTTTAGATGGATATACTAGTTCTGCAGCTGGTGAAATATTGTTTAGATGGGTATACTAGTTCTGTAGCTGGTGGAATATTGTTTAGATGGATATACTAGTTCTGCAGCTGGTGAAAAAATTGTTTAGATGGATATACTAGTTCTGCAGCTGGTGAAATATTGTTTAGATGGGTATACTAGTTCTGCAGCTGGTGAAATATTGTTTAGATGGGTATACTAGTTCTTCAGCTGGTGGAATATTGTTTAGATGGGTATACTAGTTCTGCAGCTGGTGAAATATTGTTTAGATGGGTATACTAGTT
>NW_013898955.1:0-251 GCF_000517525.1 Limulus polyphemus
CCAGCACGAGTTTGGAGCAGAGGACCAGCAATGTCGACGACTACTCTTTCCATTGGTGCACCAACTTGATATAACTTCATTGGAGCACACCCCTTATGCTTGGGTCCCCTTTTAGCACAATATGTACTGCATGTTCTGCACCATTCTTCCACATCTTGTCTCATACCTATCCAGTAAAATCTGTGTCGTAGGTGACTCAATATTTTCTTAACTCCGAGATGTCCTCCTGTTACAGTATCATGGGATTGACG
>NW_013898956.1:0-317 GCF_000517525.1 Limulus polyphemus
TACTTGCGTATTTACATGCAAAATTCTAGCCTTCTATTATCTATTTTTGCCACTTTTGTGGTCGTTTTATGTTACTCTTTTATTGGCTTTTCTGAAAGCGTATGTGTACTGCAGTGAAGCTTTTGGTTAATGATTGTTTTTCGATTTCTTGTTACCAGAGGGTCCTAAATTGATAAGTCTTCACTAAATTTGGTATGTAGGTACACTTTAACGTTGCATAGTAATATGCAGAGTTTTAACTTCCTACTGTTTGTAGTTAAAGGAGTTATGGAACGAAAACGCAAAAGTACCAGTACTTCGTTCCATTTGGACGGATC
>NW_013898957.1:0-256 GCF_000517525.1 Limulus polyphemus
TAGTTGTACCAAGAAAGGCTAAAGATGAGTATGATGGTTATAAATTCGGTAACTATAGTTATACTTAGGTTTTTATGGAGTAGTTGTAACAAGTAAGGCTAAAAATGAGTATGGTGGTTATATATTCCTTGACAATAGTTACACCTAGGTTTCATGGAGTAGTTGTACCAAGTAAGGCTAAAGATGAGTATGGTGGTTATAAATTCGGTAACTAGAGATAAACATACGTGTTCGTGGAGTTGTTATACCAAATAAC
>NW_013898958.1:0-256 GCF_000517525.1 Limulus polyphemus
CCTATATATAGATATATAAACAGATACACATAGACACACACACACCTATATATAGATATATAAACAGATACACATAGAGACACACACTTATATATAGATACATAAACAGATACACATAGACACACACACACACCTATATATAGATATATAAACAGCTACACATAGAGACACACACACACACCTATATATATAGATATATAAACAGCTACACATAGAGAGACACACACACCTATATATATAGATATATAAACAGATA
>NW_013898959.1:0-317 GCF_000517525.1 Limulus polyphemus
TTTGGATGCTGTAAAACCTGTGGTTAAAGAAAGTCTTACAGTAATAGGTAGATAGATATAGTTTGGATGCTGTAAAACATGTGGTTAAAGAAAGTCTTACGGTAATAGGTAGATAGATATATTAGATCGTCAAGAAATTAATGTCGCTTTTTTAATGAAAAAGCTCGAACAACTTATATATCAAAGCGACACATTTATTAAATGAAATAGTCTCCATTCTTATCGATGATGATTTTCCATCATACAATCAGGTTGTTAATGCACTAATTAAAGAAATCACATGGCTTTGAAGCAAAAAAAACATGTCGATGTCATCT
>NW_013898960.1:0-256 GCF_000517525.1 Limulus polyphemus
CTTTTATGAGATATCAACTGATGGAGGTCTGTAAGCACATTCGTCAGAGCATAAAAAACTCTTTCACAGTTATTAATGCTGCCTCATACAGTTCTGTAATGGCTGGAAAGCCCTTCGATTTCAAATGGGAAAGCTGTTGCAAAACAGACACCAGGTTATGTTTGTTTTTCCTCCAGTGGTCACTGATGTATTTTTTGGTAACATCAATTTGAGCCAAAACAAAGCTGTTCATTTCAAGGCCGATCAAGTCTGCGAG
>NW_013898961.1:0-456 GCF_000517525.1 Limulus polyphemus
AAAGATGTAAGAAGATTTTAATGGATTGACACTTTATGTAAAACAAACATGAAGATGTAAGAAGGTGTTACTGGATTGTCACTTTATACAGAACAAACATGAAGATGTAAGAAGGTGTTACTGGATTGTCACCTTATATAGAACAAACATGAAGATGTAAGAAGGTGTTACTGGATTGTCACTTTATATAGAACAAACATAAACATGTAAGAAGGTGTGACTGGATTGTCACTATATTTAGAACAAACATAAAGATGTAAGAAGGTGTTACTGGATTGTCACTTTATATAGAACAAACATAAACATGTAAGAAGATGTTATTGGATTGTCACTATATTTAGAACAAACATGAAGATGTAAAAAGGTGTTACTGGATTGTCACTTTATATAGAACAAACATAAACATGTAAGAAGGTGTTACTGGATTGTCACTATATTTAGATCAAACATGAAGAC
>NW_013898962.1:0-256 GCF_000517525.1 Limulus polyphemus
CACGTCTGAGAGACGATCCACTATGTCATATGGGCCTTCCCATGGAGAAGACAACTTAGGAGACTTCCCTTTGGTCTTCCTGGGATTATACAACCACACCTTGTCTCCTGGTTCAAAGCTGACTTCAGTAGATCTCTTGTTATAAGTTAACTTCATCGAATCAGCAGACGTTTTCAAGTTTGAACGCACTTGATGGCGGATATCATCCATCCTTTCCGATAACACTTTCACAAACTCTGACATATTCCCAGGCAAC
>NW_013898963.1:0-423 GCF_000517525.1 Limulus polyphemus
TCAATCCACCACTGAAAAACAACCACAGTAGTTTTACATTGAATGTTTACCAGTTTGTCCGACAGTAGTCAATCCACCACTGAAAAACAACCACAGTAGTTTTACACTGAATGTTTACCAGTTTGTCTGACTCAGTAGACAATCCACCACTGAAAAACAACCGACAGTAGTTTTACACTGAATGTTTACCAGTTTGTCTGACTCAGTAGTCAATCCACCACTGAAAAACAACCACAGTAGTTTTACACTGAATGTTTACCTGTTTGTCTGACAGTAGACAATCCACCACTGAAAAACAACCACAGTAGTTTTACATTGAATGTTTACCTGTTTGTCTGACAGTAGACAATCCACCACTGAAAAACAACCACAGTAGTTTTACACTGAATGTTTACCAGTTTGTCTGACTCAGTAGTCAATCCA
>NW_013898964.1:0-488 GCF_000517525.1 Limulus polyphemus
CTTTACTGTTAAGTGAAACAGTATCTCTCAGGAACAGCCATTCAACAGTGCCTTTGTTTGACTTCAAGAACGACTAAATGTGTAAATCCTTTCGACTATTTTACTGTTAAGTGAAACAGTATCTCTCAGGAACAGCCATTCAAACAGTGACTTTGTTTGACTTCAAGAACGACTAAATGTGTAAATCCTTTCGACTATTTTACTGTTAAGTGAAACAGTATCTCTCAGGAACAGCCCTTAAACGGTGACTTTGTTTGACTTCAAGAACGACTAAATGTGTAAATCCTTTCGACTATTCTACTGTTAAGTGAAATAGTATCTCTCAGGAACAGCCATTCAACAGTGCCTTTGTTTGACTTCAAAAACGAATAAATGTGTCACTGTTTAGCTGCAGCTCAACAAGAGCAAGAAGAGTAATTTAGGTTTATTATGCAAGCTGTTATCCAGACTTTATTCTTCTGCTATCGCTTTCAAAGCTACTCCTGCAG
>NW_013898965.1:0-257 GCF_000517525.1 Limulus polyphemus
CCAACATATAAAAGGCCATGACGTCTTCATATCAAATAAACTCCGCCTTTTGGATTGTTTTTACTCTGGGTTAGCGAAAGTTTATTTTCTTTTGGCATTTATAGTGACATAACGTTTTTCGTCAATGCAATAATGTCTCAATTTTGAGTTTTCCGACTCAATAAGCACTATCGGATATTTTTCTATTAATTTTGCGTCAAAAAAACACTTTTTTTCATTTTCCAAAAAAAATCATATTTTCACCAAAAACCAAAGGC
>NW_013898966.1:0-368 GCF_000517525.1 Limulus polyphemus
TTTTCCTAACGATTGTAGCTATAACGTGTTTTCCTAACGACTGTAGCTATAACGTGTTTTTGTAACGACTGTAGCTATAACGTGTTTTTGTAACGACTGTAGCTATAACGTGTTTTCCTAACGACTGTAGCTATAACGTGTTTTTTTAACGACTGTAGCTATAACGTGTTTTTGTAACGACTGTAGCTATAACGTGTTTTTGTAACGACTGTAGCTATAACGTGTTTTTGTAACAATTGTAGCTATAAGGTGTTTTTGTAACGACTATAGCTATAACGTGTTTTTGTAGCGACTGTAGCTATAACGTGTTTTCCTAACGACTATAGCTATAACGTGTTTTATAACGACTATAGCTATAACGTGTTTTT
>NW_013898967.1:0-256 GCF_000517525.1 Limulus polyphemus
CAGTAAACAGTATCGTTAAATCTTGTGTCTTCTTATTGACAGTACATAGTATCGTTAAATCTTTTGTCTTCTTATTGACAGTACACAGTATCGTTAAATCTTGTGTCTTCTTATTGACAGTTCACATTATCGTTGAATATTGTGTCTTCTTATTGACAGTACACAGTATCGTTAAATCTTGTGTATTCTTATTGACAGTACACAGTATCGTTAAATCTTGTGTTTCTTACTGTACAGTACACATTATCGTTAAATA
>NW_013898968.1:0-256 GCF_000517525.1 Limulus polyphemus
TTATTGACAGTACACAGTATCGTTAAATCTTGTGTATTCTTATTGACAGTACACAGTATTGTTAAATCTTGGGTCTTCTTATGGACAGTACACAGTATCCTAAAATATTGTGTCTTCTTATTGACAGGACACATTATTGTTAAATCTTGTGTTTTCTTACTGACAATACACATTATCGTTGAATCTTGTGTATTCTTATTGACAGTACACAGTATTGTTAAATCTTGGGTCTTCTTATGGACAGTACACAGTATCC
>NW_013898969.1:0-257 GCF_000517525.1 Limulus polyphemus
TATATTTTGATATAATTATTATGGTGATATAATGTAGTTTGATATAATGATTAATGGTGATATAATGTAGTTTGATATAATGATTACGGTGATATAATATATTTTTATATAATGATTATGGTGATATAATGTAGTTTGATATAATTATTATGGTGATATAATATATTTTGATATAATTATTATGGTGATATAATGTATTTGATATAATGATTATGGTGATATAATGTATTTTGATATAATGATTATGGTGATATAAT
>NW_013898970.1:0-256 GCF_000517525.1 Limulus polyphemus
TGTTTAGCAAGATTGACATCACAAGCTAACCTTCACTGACTACTGCTATGCAGGAAGTTCAAAATTTTAGATCCTTGTGTGAACAAAACTAATCACTGATTTCTAAATTGATAAAAATCTATGGTGCAAAATATGCGTATCTACATATTTGAGTACTGTTCTCATATTACATGCTGAAACTATTATTTACCTTTAAGGCCATTAGTTTTCATTGTTAAAATATGTGAACAAATTTCAAGCACGTGACTGTGGTACA
>NW_013898971.1:0-256 GCF_000517525.1 Limulus polyphemus
CCAGGTGTATATATAGACTTATAGAAAATGTGTGTTGTTTACAATGACGAACCACTGAAATATTTACTGCTACTTACGTCAGAGGGAGTATTAAAAAAATACAATCGTGATTATTGAGTATCATATATTAATGAAATATCTCAAAGTTATATCGTTGTATCTTTTCGAAAGACATTTGAAGTTAGCGTGACAACAGTTACGGAATCAAAAAGTCGATGACTTTCTCTTAGATCTACATCTTGAACATTGAAAGTCT
>NW_013898972.1:0-666 GCF_000517525.1 Limulus polyphemus
GTACATAGTTTAGGAACACATAGACCAACAGTCTCATCTGTGTAAAGTTTAGGAACACATAGACAAACAGTCTCATCTGAATACACAGTTAAGGAACACATAGACACACAGTCCCATCTGTGTACATAGTTTAGGAACACATAGACCAACAATCTAATCTGTGTACACAGTTTAGGAACACATAGACCAACAGTCTCATCTGTGTACACAGTTAAGGAACACATAGACCAACAGTCTCATCTGTATACACAGTTTAGGAACACATAGACCAACAGTCTCATCTGTGTACACAGTTTAGGAACACATAGACCAACAGTCTCATCTGTTTACATTGTTTAGGAACACATAGACCAACAGTCTCATCTGTGTACACAGTTTAGGAACACATAGACCAACAGTCTCATCTGTTTACATTGTTTAGGACCACAAGGACCAACAATCTCATCTGTGTACATAGTTCAGGAACACATAGACCAACAGTCCCAACTGTGTACACAGTTTAGGAACACATAGGGTCTATGTGTTCCTAAACTGTGTAAACAGATGAGCAGTTTAGGAACACATAGACCAACAGTCCCATCTGTGTACATAGTTTAGGAACACATAGACCAACAGTCTCATCTGTGTACATAGTTTAGGAACACAAGGACCAACAATCTCATCTGT
>NW_013898973.1:0-256 GCF_000517525.1 Limulus polyphemus
AGTACACTGTATTGTTAAATCATGTGTCTTCTTATTGACACTACACAGTATTGTTAAATCATGTGTCTTCTTATTGACACTACACAGTATTGTTAAATCTTGTGTCTTCTTATAAACAGTACATAGTATCGATCAATCATGTGGCTTGTAAGTATCGATAAATCTTGTGGCTTTTTATAGACAGTACACATTATCGTTAAATCTTTTGGCTTGTTTGTGATAGTACACAGCATCGTTAAATCTTGTGGCTTCTTAT
>NW_013898974.1:0-254 GCF_000517525.1 Limulus polyphemus
GTTCTATTGTAACTGTTATTGTGTGTTATTGTAAGTGTTCTATTGTAACTGTTATTGTGTGTTATTGTAAGTGTTCTATTGTAACTGTTATTGTAAGTGTGTTATTGTAAGTGTTCTATTGTAACTGTTATTGTAACTGTGTTATTGTAACTGTTATTGTAACTGTTATTGTAAGTGTTCTATTGTAACTGTTATTGTAACTGTGTTATTGTAACTGTTATTGTAAGTGTTCTATTGTAACTGTTATTGTAAGT
>NW_013898975.1:0-256 GCF_000517525.1 Limulus polyphemus
TTGTTGTAACTTCCTCTCACGTGCTTTGCTTGTTGTTGTAGCTTCCTCTCACATGCTTTGTTTATTGTTGTAACTTCCTCTCACGTACTTTGCTTGTTGTTGTAGCTTCCTCTCACATGCCTTGTTTATTGTTGTAACTTCTTCTCACGTGCTTTTCTTATTGTTGTAACTTCCTCTCACGTGCTTTGCTTGTTGTTGTAACTTCCTCTCACATGCCTTGTTTGTTGTTGTAACTTCTTCTCACGTGCTTTTCTTA
>NW_013898976.1:0-256 GCF_000517525.1 Limulus polyphemus
GGCTACATAATGGACTATCTATATTACACTCTTAACTCAAACGTTTGTTTGTTATTTAACACAGAGCTACATAATGGAGTATCTATATTACACTCTTAACTCAAACGTTTGTTTGTTATTAAACACAAGACTACATAATGGACTATCTATATTCCACTCTTAACTCAAACGTTTGTTTGTTATTAAACACAGAGCTACATAATGGACTATCTATATTCCATTCTTAACTCAAACGTTTGTTTGTTATTTAACACAA
>NW_013898977.1:0-256 GCF_000517525.1 Limulus polyphemus
AAATATATATACACACAAAGTATTGGATACAACAAGCACACTGAATTAAAATTATACTGATACCTTAAAATATTTATTTCTGAAATAAATTCAATTTCACTTTGGTTCTTAAGGGATTAGTTTCTTCACCTTAATAATGTGATTCATAGGGATATTAAAAGTGCCAAAAAGCTGGGTCCTTTTGCTAGTTATCAGTATAAACAAGCATTAATATTTCTTTGTCCAACTTCATGTTTGTATTTTTGTCCCCAGATAT
>NW_013898978.1:0-256 GCF_000517525.1 Limulus polyphemus
AATCACTCAGTGGTTATTTAAAAGTGCCTGTATAAATTCATATGGTAGTAGTCTAGACGTTTCTAGTCACTTAGTGTTAATTTAAAAGTGCCTGTATAAATTCGTATGATAGTAGTCTAGACGTTTCTAGTCACTCAGTAGTTATTTAAAAGTACCTGAATAAAGTCATACGGTAGTAGTCTAGACGTTTCTAGTCACTCAGTGGTTATTTAAAAGTACCTGAATAAAGTCATATGGTAGCAGTCTAGACGTTTCT
>NW_013898979.1:0-255 GCF_000517525.1 Limulus polyphemus
AGCTGATACTCCTAATATCTACAACAATACTCTCTTCTCTTTTAGCTGATACTCCTAAATATCTACAACAATACTCTCTACTCTTTTAGCTGATACTCCTAAATATCTACAACAATACTCTAATCTTTTAGCTGATACTCCTAATTATGTACAACAATACTCTACTCTTTTAGCTGATACTTCTAAATATCTACAACAATACTCTAATATTTTAGCTGATACTCCTAAATATCTACAACAATACTCTAATCTTTT
>NW_013898980.1:0-256 GCF_000517525.1 Limulus polyphemus
GTTACTGTCAGTAGGAAGAGTATAGAAACTCTGATAAGGCCAGGAAGATGAGTGTTGAAAGTCTGTTACTGTCAGTTGGAAGAGTATAGAAACTCTGATACGGCCAGGAAGATGAGTGTGGAAAGTCTGTTACTGTCAGTAGGAAGAGTATAGAAACTCTGATAAGGCCAGCAAGATGAGTGTGGAAAGTCTGTTACTGTCAGTAGGAAGAGTATAGAAACTCTGATAAGGCCAGCAAGATGAGTGTGGAAAGTCT
>NW_013898981.1:0-255 GCF_000517525.1 Limulus polyphemus
ATTCGATACTTTTCTGATTTCTAGGTCATGTAGCTCAAGTGTTTGATTTAATGAATTCATTATAGTTGCTTGCTCTCCTATTAAATGAATCATTTCTTTAGAAACTTGTCTTTGCTTTTCTACTTTTGTATTCAGGTCTCGTAAATCGTCGGTGGTGGCTGTTCCAAATAGGAATTTTAAAATACTACCACCTGCGTTTATCAAACCTCGCTTTTGCCTAGTTCTATCAGATATAGATACACTATTCTTAATATC
>NW_013898982.1:0-247 GCF_000517525.1 Limulus polyphemus
TATATTCTCAATAGGTCATCAGAACTTTACAATACTGTACAGTGTTTCCTTTTATAGCAATATCAATGTAAAGACTGAGTCACAAGTTCTGTAAATATTGTTGCGTCAGCGAGGTCACGTGACTAGTATCACGCCACCTCTTTCTGCAAATAGCATTTACTAGATATAGTGTAGTCTTGTATATATAAGACCGGCCACGAAGCGACGCAGGGGTAATGAGTAATTGAACTGCAGGCAAAGAGAATAT
>NW_013898983.1:0-255 GCF_000517525.1 Limulus polyphemus
AGCAGGTCGTCAAGTAGTACCTATAACAGTGGCCAATTTCTCTGAATATGAGCAGACACTTATGGAAGGGGCATTGTTGGGTGTTTGCCAGGAGGTAGAGCCAGTCAATGTTAAAGCAAGGAATGCAACTTTGAAGAAAGGACATACACTTCTGGAATATTTGACTGACCTCTATAAGAAGAGCATAGTCCATTTGTCATCATCACAAGCTCTTCAGGTGAAAGAACTTTTGGTAAATTATGCTGACGTCTTTTC
>NW_013898984.1:0-255 GCF_000517525.1 Limulus polyphemus
GTTCCTTTGCTATTATACAATGGGTAGAAGAGCCATTAAAATATAAAAATCAACAGTTAGGTTCCTTTGCTATTATACAATGGGAAGAAGAGCCATTAAAATATAAAAATCAACAGTTAGGTTACTCTGCTATTATACAATGGGAAGAAGAGCGATTAAAATATAAAAACAACAGTTAGGTTCCTTTGCTATTATACAATGTGAAGAAGAAACATTAAAATATAAAAATCACAGTTAGGTTCCTTTGCAATTATA
>NW_013898985.1:0-317 GCF_000517525.1 Limulus polyphemus
ACTCATCCTCTAAACGTGGCGAACACCACAATACTTATATTCTAAATGTGTCTAACACACCACAATACTCATCCCGTAAACGTGTCTAACATACCACAATACTCATCCTCTAAACGTCTCTAACACACCACAATACTCATCCTCTAAATGTATTTAACCAACCTCAATGCACCCCAACACTTATATTCTAAATGTGTCTAACACACCACAATACTACCGTTTAAATGTTTCTAACACACCACAATACCCATCCTACTAAAGTGTCTAACACACCCAATACTCATCCTCTAAACGTGGCTAACACCACAATACTTATA
>NW_013898986.1:0-255 GCF_000517525.1 Limulus polyphemus
ATCTCTGTCCGCAATTCAATTACATTGTTGCGGTCACTTCTTGGCGGTCTCATATACAAGAATACCGCACATCTAGTAAACACTCGAGGCTTGACGAAGGGACATGAATTTTCTAGAAGCTCATGACGTGTTACTAGAGTCACGTGACTTCCGCTGTCGTGACAATATATAAGCGAAATTGTATTGTCTGCCCGCTAACTCATCCCACACTATTTGACCAATCTCCACCAAACTTAGCATAGTGACTCTTACTGT
>NW_013898987.1:0-256 GCF_000517525.1 Limulus polyphemus
TATTATATTATTAGTCAGATTATAATACTATCTACACCGTCCTGTATAATAGTGTTATTGTTGGTATTATATTATTAGTCAGGTTATCATACTACCTACACCGTTCTATGTTGTAGTGTTATTGTTGGCATTGTATTATTAGTCAGGTTATCATACTATCTACACCGTTCTGTATACTAGTTTTATTGTTGGTATTATATTATTAGTCAGATTATCATACTATCTGCACCGTCCTGTATACTAGTGTTATTGTTGG
>NW_013898988.1:0-254 GCF_000517525.1 Limulus polyphemus
AAATCTAAACAAAAAAACTGATTGTTTATGTAAAAAGAAACTTTTATCCATAGTAACTTGCTATCCGAAATATTAATCATTAGAAGTTTAATTGAAAATCGCTAGATGATTTTGAATCTTTAGAGAGAACCAGGTTAATGTAGATTTTGAATCTTTAGAGAGAACCAGGTTAATGTAGATTTTCAAACATTATTTTATTTCATCACTTAAGAGATAACTTAGCTTTAAAACAAGTATATTTCTTCTTTCTTTTT
>NW_013898989.1:0-255 GCF_000517525.1 Limulus polyphemus
TTGTTCCATTTATGTTGCTAATATAATAATAATAAAAATATATATATTGTAGAAGTTTACTTGTGAATCTTATTGTTCCATTTATGTTGCTAATATAATAATAATAAAAATATATATATTGTAGAAGTTTAATTGTGAATCTTATTGTTCCATTTATGTTGCTAATATAATAATAGTAAATATATATATATTGTAGAAGTTTACTTGTGAATCTTATTGTTCCATATATGTTGCTAATATAATAATAGTAAATAT
>NW_013898990.1:0-255 GCF_000517525.1 Limulus polyphemus
TCAAACCTCTCTGAAAGCTGACCTTTTCTGGCCTTGAATCCAGATGACTGTACCAACCTTGGTACCTCTGTGCTGGACTTAACGTAGGATTCAAATTCGAGAGCTCTGGCCATTGCATCCTGCATGGTAAAGGGGTGTGCTTGCTTCACTTGTATCTTAAGGTCTGGACTGTCCAAGGCATCTACGAACCGATCCCTCAGCAACAACTTCAGGAGATCGGGTGGTGCAGTTGGGTAGGCCTTGTGTGCCATGCTC
>NW_013898991.1:0-255 GCF_000517525.1 Limulus polyphemus
GGTTATCTGTGCTCTGCCCACTACGGGTATCGTAACCTTGTTTCTAGTGTTGTAAGTCCACAGACATACCGCTGTGCCACTGGGGGGCCTAAAGTTCGTGAGGTTAGTAGTTACAGTGTGATCTTTAATCGGAATAATGACATTTAATAGCCTTCAGTTTCTCCTGCGACACAGAGGCGTCGCTAGATGATTTAAAGATTTGAGACTCGAGCCCATAGGCTCGGGAACTTTCGGCGTTTCAGTATGATATCGTTC
>NW_013898992.1:0-255 GCF_000517525.1 Limulus polyphemus
GGCGACCGAGTATAAATTATATCAGTTTTTTTACTACTACTACTTTAGTTGTGAGAAATGGTACTAAATTAATTGTATTTTCGATGTATGTGTTCCAGGGTATGTCGAACAATAGATAAACCAAATATTCCTTTTGTCTCCAACAAAACTACTCTTGAAATATATTTACAATGTGCCGTTCAGTCTACATCCTAGTTATAAACAAATAGTTTAGTCCACGAAGTTATTACAGAATGTTTTTTTTTTTTATTTTAT
>NW_013898993.1:0-255 GCF_000517525.1 Limulus polyphemus
CTAGCCGTACCTAATTTAGCAGTGTAAGACTAGAGGGAAGGCAGCTAGCACTTCTAATTCTTGGGCTACTCTTTTATTAATGAATAGTGGGATTGACCATCACATTATAATGATCCCATGGCTGAAAGGGCGTGCATGTTTGGTGGGATGGGGATTCGAACCCGTGACTCTCAGATTGTGAGTTGAGCACCCTAACCATCTGGCTATGTCGGGCCATTCCTGATATTACAGACTAATTAATACCAATAATGTTTG
>NW_013898994.1:0-255 GCF_000517525.1 Limulus polyphemus
GGACTGACAGACTGGAGGGAAGGTAGCTAGTTAACAGTATCCACCGTTAACTCTTGGGCTACTCTAATCAAATATTGGGATCGCACCCACAGCCCCAAATTACGGAGCTCGAATTTATGGCAAAGGGACGCAAACCGTGGATACTCAGATTCAGCGTCAAACACAGTAATCGTTAGGCCACGCACGGCCCAAGTACATGAGTATAATAAGCAATGTTAGATATGCAGTCTGCAATAAGAATAGGATTAATGTGTA
>NW_013898995.1:0-255 GCF_000517525.1 Limulus polyphemus
GGTACTTAGAGACATGTTATTGGTACTTGTAGACACACTACTGCTATCTGTAGACACATTATTGGTACTTTTAGACACATTATTGGTACTTGTAAAAACATTATTGGTACTTGTAGACACACTACTGCTATCTGTAGACACATTATTAAAAAGCAAGATATACGTACATTGTTGTAACAAAGTTCTGAATTGTTATTGGTACTTGTAGACACACTACTGCTATCTGTAGACACATTATTAAAAAGCAAGATATAC
>NW_013898996.1:0-251 GCF_000517525.1 Limulus polyphemus
AAGGAACAATTTTTAAATCTTTTAAAACACGACTTGCAAAATTTTTCATTTAAACTTACTTTAATGCTAGATTTTTTTTAAGATGTGACTGTTATCATTTTTTTATTTACTGTATTATTTTTTACAATCTAACATTTTTTGCTGAACTGAAGGATAAGCTAATAAACTGCTTTTCAAACTAAAATAAACATGAAATATTTTTTTAAATATTGATTGTTGTTTTTTCTTATAGAATCAGATGTAGATATCAA
>NW_013898997.1:0-255 GCF_000517525.1 Limulus polyphemus
CCTGTCACCCACTTATTGCTATTCAGTATTACAGATTTACGTACAGAAATGTATCTGTTTCAAACTTCTATTCTTAAGTCTGTAGTCCTTATTTCTGTCAATCACTTCCTCCCAGGAACTAAAATTAAATTCCTTTATTTCTGTTTGTCTAGGACTTAAACATTGGCCACTGTTTCTATCACCCACTTGTAAAAAGTCAACACTGCAGTTTGACTTGCAGGATTTTGTACTCTTTTACTTCTGTCTGTCATGGAT
>NW_013898998.1:0-255 GCF_000517525.1 Limulus polyphemus
CCATTTTCTTCCTGCCACCTTTGGGTGTTTCTAGCTGTATGACATGGTGCTCCATCTTCCTGGAACACCGTTGTGTTCTTGTCCACGAAACCCGAGGAATAAAGTGGCAAGAGTCCTTCCTCCAATATTTCGACGTATTTATGTTGCCAACGTACTGCACTAAGCTCGATCTCCCACCAACCCAAACAGCTCCCCAAATCATCACGCCGAAACCACCATGCTTCACAGTTGGCTGCAATCTGTTGAGCCAAAACT
>NW_013898999.1:0-256 GCF_000517525.1 Limulus polyphemus
TGCAAGTTATTAATCAGATGGATAATGAAAATATGAAGACATTTTTGAAACTTTAGTTGAAAACCAAAGGAATTTTTGATGAACATTAAGTACACTAGAAGGTACACATCCTCTGATGGTCTTTTACCTTTGTTGAACTAGAAGGTACACATCCTCTGATGGTCTTTTTCGTTTGTTCTGCTAGAAGGTACACATCCTCTGATGGTATTTTACCTTTGTTTAACTAGAAGGTACACATCCTCTGATGTTCTTTTAC
>NW_013899000.1:0-256 GCF_000517525.1 Limulus polyphemus
AAAGCTCAAATAGTGGATGTTATTTCACACCTAAGTTATTTACGTTAGGTAAGAAAAAAGCTCAAATAGTGGGTGTTAATTCACACCTAAGTTATTTACGTTAGGTAAGAACAACTTTCAAATTGTGGATGTTATTTCACACCTAAATTATTTACGTTAATGAAGTAAATAAAGATCTTGTTACAACAAAAACTAAGCTAATTGTATACGCAACATCTTATTCTGTTCCATCTAAACTATACGTAAAAGAAAGAAA
>NW_013899001.1:0-255 GCF_000517525.1 Limulus polyphemus
AGTGAAGGTGTTGTCGGACCCGTATTTTTTGATGGAACTGTTACTGGAGATAATTATTTGGAAATGCTTCGTGACGTGGTAGTACCACAACTCAGAACCAAACCTAACTTTGACGAACTGTACTTCCAGCAAGATGGAGCACCTCCACATTATGCGCGGACAGTAAGTAACAGAGTATCTTCATGAAACCTTTCCGCAGCATTGGTTTGGAAGGCGGGGCAACATTGAATGGCCACCACGTTCACCTGACCTGAC
>NW_013899002.1:0-255 GCF_000517525.1 Limulus polyphemus
GAATGTCAGTTAGATCCAACATATAATAGTTATAATTCTTGAATCAATTCTGAATGTCAGTTAGATCCAACATATAATAGTTATAATTCTTGAATCAATTCTGAATGTCAGTTAGATCCAACATATAATAGTTATAATTCCTGAATCATCTCTAATTGTCAGTTAGATCCAACATATGATGGTGACAATTCTTGAATCATATCTGATTGTCAGTTAGATCCAACATATGATGGTGACGATTTTTGAATCATTTCT
>NW_013899003.1:0-256 GCF_000517525.1 Limulus polyphemus
TCACACACAAGAACTAACAACTGTCTTAAAAGTTGGGTCAATACAATTTTGAAATACATACAGAAATAATGCAAGTAAAAAAACCTAAAAGTATGTGAAAGTATGATGCGAGTTTATTTATACAAAATAAAAAACGTAAATACAAAAAGGGACAATCTGGTCCTTCAAGGATGTTCTTGCACATCCACTGATAAAGTGAGGCAAAAATAAAATTTTTAAACTAATCTTTTATTTTTCTGAAATTTATGGAGTCCCC
>NW_013899004.1:0-253 GCF_000517525.1 Limulus polyphemus
TGAAATGCATATTATTTTGGTTGTGACTAAGTAGTTTTGTAATTAATTGTTACTCATTATTACAAATATAAACAAAATTTATTTTATTTTTGTTTAGAAATGTGAAATACTAAAGAAAAACAAACAGAAAGTATGATATAAAAATGTAGGAAGTATTAAATGATTTCTAATTTTCAGAATTGTAAATGATTTTTGATATCCATAGTGAAGAAAATTTCATGTTATTTAGTTTAAACTGAATAAAAGGTATAAC
>NW_013899005.1:0-253 GCF_000517525.1 Limulus polyphemus
CTGTGAACAGAATACAATGTCATCACTAGGTGGCCTATATTATAGTGCAAAGGCTATTTGGTTGTATTTCCATCTGTGAACAGAACACAATGTCATCACTAGGTGGCTTATATCATAGTGCAGGGACTATTTGGGTGGTATTTCCATCTGTGAACAGAATACAATGTCATCACTAGGTGGCCTATATTATAGTGCAAAGGCTATTTGGTTGTATTTCCATTTGTGAACAGAATACAATGTCATCACTAGGTGG
>NW_013899006.1:0-255 GCF_000517525.1 Limulus polyphemus
ACATCTATGCAGAACACCAACTTGAAGTAACAATTAACAACAGTAAAATATATCCTTTAAAGATACCCACGGCCTCTTGACCTAGAAACTTGAAGAACAATCTCACAACAAGTACTGAGGTGCAAAGTAAAAGTGCCAAGGATAGCTTGATACACAACAAGTTTGTGCTTGTCACAACTGCTTACAGCAAAACTGTTCTGAAGACCTTATATATCATTTCTGAGAAAGGGTGGCCTAGGTCTTTTTTAACCCTTT
>NW_013899007.1:0-255 GCF_000517525.1 Limulus polyphemus
GTTTGTGATGTCAAAATACTAATTCTATAGTTTCATACAAATTAAAAATTCAAATTACAGATATTGACAAGCTAGAATATAAAATAAGAGCCTCTTATCTTTTCAACTTGCTAAGATATTACTCATGTAATATATAAAACACAGTGACACCCTGCCCACCTCTTTCCATTTTTGGAAACCCTCTCTTATATACTCTTCTATATATGACATGAGTAACCAATTGGAAGCTCAGAATGTTCCCCTAGTGGCTCTCTC
>NW_013899008.1:0-591 GCF_000517525.1 Limulus polyphemus
GTGAAGTTACTACCACTGATGTGACTGTTATCGATGATGGGACATTTACTGATGAAGCGGATGAACCCCACATGAAGCAGAAGCCAATGAGACGGAGACCTGTACGGAAGAAGATACGTCCCATAAAATTAAGAGACTTTGTTGAATTGTAATTTTGTGTTTGTAATTCTGTACAGTTAATTAAGTTATTGTTAATTGTTATTGGTTTATTGTATGTGGTTATTGTTCGGGACGAATAATATTAAGGAGGGGCAGAGGGCGCCACACCAGTCACGTGACCTCGATGACGCAACAAGCTAGTAAATACTAGAGCATTCATGAAAAAACAAGATAGTGCTAGAAAATAGAAGGGTAGGCGGGTATATAAAAGAGGGGATTGTAATGTGTGTATAGACATTGAGTAATTGAACTGCAGTCAGAGAGCACGAGAGACGTTACAGCGTTTGTTTAGCTCGATTGTTGAAGTTGAGTGTATCGGTAAAGTTATATTTGGAAAGAATAAACTAGTTTTATTAAGAAAGGAGTTGTGTCGCTTAAGTTTCGTCGGAACGAAGTTACGGAAAGTTAATTAACACACGGAGACGTAACAGC
>NW_013899009.1:0-255 GCF_000517525.1 Limulus polyphemus
GAAACGTTGTACATTTTCTGTCATGTTAAACTTATATTAAAGTTTTTCTTCATTACCCATTTAAGCCGTCTCCAGCCATTATTAGTCTCAAAGTGGGTTCCTCGTCATCGAATTTGAATTCATCAGGTTATGTCTTATTCATGAAGCTCCCAATAACCGTCTCTACTTTGACTGACCTGAATGTGTCTTACAGCAAATAGGTTATGTCTTATTCATGAAGCTCCCAATAACCGTCTCTACTTTGACTGACCTGAA
>NW_013899010.1:0-254 GCF_000517525.1 Limulus polyphemus
GTTAATTTTTGCCTTTAACAGGGGATTGATTGTGCAAAGTGGTCTAATAAAGTTTATTTAAATATCGTTCGAATCCCCGTCACACCAAACATGCTTGCCCTTTCAGCAGCGGGGGCATTAAAATGTGACGCTCAATCCCACTATTCGTTGGTAAAAGAGTAGTCCAAGAGTTGGCGGTGGGTGGTGATGACTAGCTGCCTTTTCTCTAGTTTTATGCTGCTAAATTGGGGACGACTAGAGCACATAGCCCTCGT
>NW_013899011.1:0-254 GCF_000517525.1 Limulus polyphemus
CATGTATACTGAAGTAGACAGGTATTTGAACAATATCAGGTATACTGAAATAGACAGGTACTTGAAACAGATATCAAGTATACTGAAGTAGACAAGTATTTGAAACAGATATCAGGTATACTGAAGTAGACAGGTACTTGAAACAGATAATAAGTATACTGAAGTAGACAGGTACTTGAAACAGATATCACGTATACTGAAGTAGACATGTACTTGAAACAGATATCAGGTATACTGGTAATAGACAGGTACTT
>NW_013899012.1:0-255 GCF_000517525.1 Limulus polyphemus
CAACTAATTTCACACACTACTTGTGCCTCCGAATTTACAAACACGTAGTTTTTTTAATCAAGGGTGATCCTAAAGTTGAAAGGTTTTAAATGAGGTTGGTGATGAATGTATTAAAAACCTTTGTTTCTCGCAAAGCTACACGAGGGCTATCTGTGCTAGCCGTCCCTAATTTAGCAGTGAAACACTAAAGGGAAGGCAGCTAGTCATCACCACCCATCGCCAACTCTTGGGCTACTCTTTTTACCAACGAATTGT
>NW_013899013.1:0-254 GCF_000517525.1 Limulus polyphemus
TGTGTGTCACAACTCTTGGTAATATTGTGCGTCACAACTCTTAGTAGCATTGTGTGTCACAACTCTTGGTAATATTGTGTGTGTCACAACTTTTAGTAATATTGTGTGTTACAACTCTTTGTAATATTCTGTCACTGCTCTTGGTAACATTGTGTGTCACAACTCTTAGTAATATATGTGTGTCACAACTCTTTGTAATATTGTGCGTCACAACTCTTTGTAATGTTGTGTGTCACAACTCTTATAATATTGTG
>NW_013899014.1:0-255 GCF_000517525.1 Limulus polyphemus
CTATACTGCACTGCCAGATTAAACTACACAACACCGTATTGCCACATTAAACTACACAGCAACTTTCTGCTAGATTAAACGATACTGTACTGTTCTGCTAGATTAAACTATACTGCACTGCCAGATTAAACGATACTGTACTGTTCTGCTAGATTAAACTATACTGCACTGCCAGATTAAACGATACTGTACTGCCAGATTAAACTATACTGCACTGCCAGATTAAACTATACTGTACTGCCAGATTAAACGATA
>NW_013899015.1:0-255 GCF_000517525.1 Limulus polyphemus
ATATTTGTGTTTAATTATGAACCAGATGAAAAGCCTAAATGTTTGTTGAATCTTGTGAAAAGCTATATTTGTGTTTAATTATGAACCAGATAAAAAGCCTAAATGTTTGTTGAATCTTGTGAAAAGCTATATTTGTGTTTAATTATGAACTAGATGAAAAGCCTAAATGTTTGTTGAATCTTGTGAAAAGCTATATTTGTGTTTAATTATGAACTAGATGAAAAGCCTAAATGTTTGTTGAATCTTGTGAAAAGC
>NW_013899016.1:0-255 GCF_000517525.1 Limulus polyphemus
TACTACAAATGAAGTTGGACTACTACTACAAATGAAGTTGGACTACTACTACAAATGAAGTTGAACTACTACTACAAATAAAGTTGAACTACTACTACAAATGAAGTTGAACTACTACTACAAATAAAGTTGAACTACTACTACTACAAATGAAGTTGAACTGGGCCATTCCATGATTTGGGTAACCTTCTCAAGATGTTGGAAATATTTATCAACTTCATTTTCATTAAACGGTAGTACTTTAACATATCGATT
>NW_013899017.1:0-254 GCF_000517525.1 Limulus polyphemus
GTTATTGACAGTACACAGTATCGTTAAATCTTGTGCCATCTTATTGACAGTACACAGTATCGTTAAATCTTGTGTCTTCTTACTTTAAGTACACAGTATAGTTAAATCTTGTGTGTTCTTATTGACAGTACGCAGTATTGTTAAATCTTTAGTCTTCTTATTGACAGTACACAGTATCGTTAAATCTTGTGTCTTCTTATTGAAAGTACACAGTATCGTTAAATCTTGTGTCTTCTTATTGACAGTACACAGTA
>NW_013899018.1:0-255 GCF_000517525.1 Limulus polyphemus
CAGAGAGAGTTGATGGACCTATATACAACCAACTGGTATATACAGCTAGACAGAGATTGTTAATGAACTTATATAAATCCAACAGGTATATACAGCTAGACAGAGAGAGTTAATGTACCTTTATAAAACCAACAGGTATATACAGCTAGACAGAGAGAGTTAATGGACCTATATAAAACCAACAGGTATATACAGCTAGACAGAGATAGTTAATGGATCTATATAAAACCAACAGGTATATACAGCTAGACAGAG
>NW_013899019.1:0-255 GCF_000517525.1 Limulus polyphemus
TAGGATTAAAGAACATAACATTCCGCCATCACATATCTAAGAACACAGCATAACAAATCAACATCCAATCAATAAAACAACTTCAAATTATTACGTAAAGAAAACAATATCAAAGAAGAAAAATTAAAGAAGCGTAATTATCCGCTATTTAAATCAAAATATAGGTGTCTCTTTATATCTATTCTAAATTGGAACAAAATGCTCGAGTAAATTACTAATTCTTAACACTATAACATACAAGTGGTCGAAATGTTG
>NW_013899020.1:0-255 GCF_000517525.1 Limulus polyphemus
AAGAGTGGATCTCGTACGGTAACGCTTCAGACACAACGAAACTTTATTAGTCTTATATTAAATTATTCAACATTGTAAAACAGGCCAGCTATACAAGAGTGGATCTCGTACGGTAACGCTTCAGACACAACGAAACTTTATTAGTCTTATATTAAATTATTCAACATTGTAAAACAGACTAGCGGTACAAGAGTGGATCTCGTACGGTAACGATTCAGACACAACGAAACTTTATTAGTCTTATATTAAATTATT
>NW_013899021.1:0-253 GCF_000517525.1 Limulus polyphemus
AATTACTTGCTGGTTATTAGTTAACTTGAAGAAAGTTAATTGTATGTTATTATGTAACTTGAAGAAAGTTAATTGTTTGTTATGAGTTAACTTGAAGAAAGTTAGATGTATGTTATTAGTTAACTTGAAGAAAGTTAATTGCATGCTATTAGTTAACTTGAAGAAAGTTAATTGTAAGTTAATAGTTATCTTGAATAAAGTTAATTGTATGGTATTAGTTAACTTGAAGAAAGTCAATTGTATGTTTCTTGTT
>NW_013899022.1:0-255 GCF_000517525.1 Limulus polyphemus
AGACTATTTCACCTCTGTATTTACACTGGTAGTCACCACACTATTTCACCTCTGTATTTACACTGGTAGTCACTAGACTATTTCACCTCTGTATTTACACTGGTAGTCACCACACTATTTCACCTCTGTATTTACACTGGTAACCACCAGAATATTTCACCTCTGTATTTACACTGGTAGTCACCAGACTATTTCACCTCTGTATTTACACTGGTAGTCACTAGACTATTTCACCTCTGTATTTACACTGGTAGT
>NW_013899023.1:0-255 GCF_000517525.1 Limulus polyphemus
TAACAAGACACAAGATTTAACAATACTTTGTACTATCAATAAGAAGACACAAGATTTAACAATACTCTGTACTATCAATAAGAAGACACACGATTTAGCAGTACCGTGTACTATCAATAAAAAGACACAAGATTTAACGATATTGTGTACTGTCAATAAGAAGATACAAGATTTAACGATATTGTGTACTTTCAATAAGAAGACACAAGATATAACAATAGTGTGTACTGTCAATAAGAAGACACAAAATTTAAC
>NW_013899024.1:0-255 GCF_000517525.1 Limulus polyphemus
ACAATTGTACCAGTATTAATTGTATTGTCGTCGTGTTAAACACACTTTGTTGATAATCCAAACAATTGTACCAGTATCCATTGTATTGACGTCGTATTAAACACACTTTGTTGATAATCCAAACAATTGTATCAGTATTAATTGTATTGTCGTCGTGTTAAACATACTTTGTTGATAATCCAAACAATCGTATCAGTATTAATTGTATTGACGTCGTGTTAAACACACTTTGCTGATAATCCAAACAATTGTACC
>NW_013899025.1:0-255 GCF_000517525.1 Limulus polyphemus
ATCAGAAATCTAAAGTTAAAATTTAAGAAATAAAGTAAGCAATACCATTACAAAAACTAAATAAATTTATTTGCTAAGCTAATAAGTATTTCTAAATGTACAAATTCTGAAAATATTCATATTCTAAAAGGCAACTACCAACTACATAGCATGCATATTGGCTGCATTCTCCAGATCCATATCCTTCCACTGTCCAAAAATTGAGCGATTCTTGATTCATCTGAGAACAATATGGTCTTTCAAAAGTACAGATGC
>NW_013899026.1:0-255 GCF_000517525.1 Limulus polyphemus
TAGACGTCTTCCCTCCAAATCAGACAAATACTAAAGGATATAATTAGATAACACTTGACACACTGGACATCTTCCCTCCAAATCAAACAAATACTGAAAGATAATTAGATAACACTTGACACACTAGACATCTTCCCTCCAAATCAAACAAATATTGAAGGATATAATTAGATAACACTTGACACACTAGACATCTTCCCTCCAAATCAAACAAATACTAAAGGATATAATTATATAACACTTGACACACTAGAC
>NW_013899027.1:0-255 GCF_000517525.1 Limulus polyphemus
TGACCACTCACAACCGTGTTTCATTTATCACTTTTGAAGAACATGTTCATGAACCGTGGCTAGACCTTAAAGAAAATATTTGAATGTATCATTCATGTAGCGAGTCATTTGAGGAATAGAATCGACGAATCACATCAGGTAGTTGAAAATAAGCTACAAGTAACTTAAATTGTCGCTTCGAAACCAATAATATAGCTCCTCGGATATCTGGACAAAGCAGACCAACAGCCACAAGCAGGATACAATCGTTTTCAA
>NW_013899028.1:0-255 GCF_000517525.1 Limulus polyphemus
ATTCACTAATATAAACTGGATATTTATACATTCACTAATATAAACTGGATATTTATATATTCACTAATATAAACTGGATATTTATACATTCAATAATATATACTGGATATTTATATATTCACTAATATATACTGGATATTTATACATTCAATAATATAAACTGGATATTTATACATTCACTAATATATACTGGATATTTATACATTCACTAATATAAACTGGATATTTATACATTAAACTAATATAAACTGGATA
>NW_013899029.1:0-254 GCF_000517525.1 Limulus polyphemus
CACTATAAAAGCTAAAAAATTTAACTTTCACTAACCCAGAGTGAAAAGAATCCAAAAGGTGGAGTTTATTTGATAAGAAGACGTCATGGC
Source organism: Limulus polyphemus (assembly GCF_000517525.1). Lineage (NCBI taxonomy): Eukaryota > Metazoa > Arthropoda > Merostomata > Xiphosura > Limulidae > Limulus > Limulus polyphemus. The sequence goes on from NW_013899029.1 coordinate 91, forward strand.
CTTTTATATGTTGGAATATTGTTTGAATGATATTATTCCTAAAGCTCTTCTTTGTTTATAATATAATTGAAGACAAAAAACAACAACAACAGTAAAATCGACACTAACCGAAATTTTGATAAGAGATTGTGAAATAACTAGTGGGAATTTCGATAAAAGGATAT
>NW_013899030.1:0-255 GCF_000517525.1 Limulus polyphemus
ATATACTGCTAATAATATAATAAACACATCTAGTACATCAATATTGTTATTTCAGAAACTAATTATACTATGTAAAGTCTGCTTGTGACAAGAAGATATACTGCTAATAATATAATAAACACATCTAGTACATCAGTATTGTTATTTCTGAAACTAATTATAGTATGTAAAGCCTGCTTGTGACTAGAAGATATACTGCTAATAATATAATAAACACATCTAGTACATCAGTATTGTTATTTCAGAAACTAATTA
>NW_013899031.1:0-255 GCF_000517525.1 Limulus polyphemus
AATAATAAAATACAACTTACAGTGGAATTTCAAAGATAGAATAATAATAAGAACTATTGTTATTATTATATAAGTGGTACCAGTAGTCCTATCTATTGGCCAATTTATAAATACGTTAAAATACTTTTGTCTTTGCGATTTCACTTCAAGAATATCTTTTCAGTCTGTATATTTGAACCAAATAAAGAAAACACACAAAATTAACAAGTAAAAGCCAAAAATAATATTTATGTACATTAGGAGTTAATATATATA
>NW_013899032.1:0-255 GCF_000517525.1 Limulus polyphemus
GAGAAGGGTATAGAAAGCTGGTCACTTCTGAGAAGGGTATAGAAAGCTGATCACTTCTGAGAAGGGTATAGAAAACTGATCACTTCTGAGAAGGGTATAGAAAACTGATCACTTCTGAGAAGGGTATAGAAAGCTGGTCACTTCTGAGAAGGGTATAGAAAGCTGATCACTTCTGACAAGGGTATAGAAAGCTCATCACTTCTGAGAAGGGTATAGAAAACTGATCACTTCTGAGAAGGGTATAGAAAGCTGGTC
>NW_013899033.1:0-255 GCF_000517525.1 Limulus polyphemus
CACTGTGCTGGTGTTAACTTACGTACATAATATATTAGATCCACTGTGCTGGTGTTAACTTACGTACATAATGTATTAGATTCACTACACTTATATTTAACTTACATACATAATATATTAGATCCACTGTGCTGGTGTTAACTTACGTACATAATGTATTAGATTCACTACACTTATATTTAACTTACATACATGATGTATTAGATCAACTATACTGGTGTTAACTTACATACATGATGTATTAGATCCAATACG
>NW_013899034.1:0-254 GCF_000517525.1 Limulus polyphemus
TTTTTTTATCACTTTTCACGGGATATAATATTTTTCTTCAATGGAATAATATCTCAATTTCGAGTTTCCCGACGAAAGAAGAGCGATCCGATATTTTTCTATTAATTTTGGGTCAAAATAGCACGTTTTTCCATTTTATCAAAAAATTGATATTTTCACCAAAAAGCCAAGGCTATAGCCCATGTTTTTTACCAAATTTTGAAAAAAAATAATTTTCCTCATATTTCAATACATAGATGTCCTTGATGTAAGAC
>NW_013899035.1:0-255 GCF_000517525.1 Limulus polyphemus
GGTTGACCTTCATATTTAGTACTTTTGTATGCATTAAAGGAACGGTTAACCTTCATATTTAGTACTTGTGTATGCATTAAAGGAACGGTTAACCTTCATATTTAGTACTTGTGTATGCATTAAAGGAACGGTTGACCTTCATATTTAGTACTTGTGTATGTATTAAAGGAACGGTTGACCTTCATATTAAATACTTTTTGTATGCATTAAAGAAAAGGTTAATTTTTATATTAAATACTTTTGTATGCATTAAAG
>NW_013899036.1:0-252 GCF_000517525.1 Limulus polyphemus
AGGTTCCTAATTAAAAGTGTCTGCTGTTATACAGGTAATATGTGTTATAACAACAGACTGTAAAGAGTGTAGAAGAAAGACAGGTTCCTAATTAAAAGTGTCTGACTGTTATACAGGGTAATATGTAGTTATTAATGATAGACTGTAAAGGTGTAGAAGAAAGACAGGTTCCTAATTAAAAGTGTCTGCCGTTATACAGGTAATATGTGTTATAATGATATACTGTAAAGAGTGTAGAAGGATGACAGGTTC
>NW_013899037.1:0-255 GCF_000517525.1 Limulus polyphemus
AAATCGCAAAACTAATATTACAAAGATTGTATTCGGATTGTAAATACGCAAGGACGAAACGAACCTTCATAAAAAATTTCGAGAAGATCCGTTGAAATTTAATGAAATACTGGTACGAAACGCAAAACCTGCCATAACTCCCTCAAAACGAAGAGTAGATTGGTGAAACTTTGCATGTAATTTCGAAACGAACTAGTGAACCTATATATAATATTTGGTTAATATCCGTCTATACAGTACCCTGTGGTAACAATA
>NW_013899038.1:0-255 GCF_000517525.1 Limulus polyphemus
GCTCTCTTGTGCTCAGGTTTGTTACAGTGCCAGCAAAGTCCTTCCAACTTCTCTGAAAGCTGACCTTTTCTGGCCTTAAATCCAGATGACTGTACCAACCTTGGTACCTCTGTGCAGGATTTAACATGGGATTTAAATTCGAGAGATCTGGCCATTGCATCCTGCATGGTAGAGGGGTGTGCTTGCTTCACTTGTATCTTAAGTTGTGGACTGTCCAAGGCATCTACGAACTGACTCCCTCAGCAACAACTTGAG
>NW_013899039.1:0-255 GCF_000517525.1 Limulus polyphemus
AGAGGAACCCAACTGTGATTTTTATATTTTAATGGCTCTTCTTTCTATTGTATAATAGCAGAGGAACCTAACTATTGATTTTTATATTTTAATGGCCCATCTTCCCATTGTATAATAGCAAAGGAACCTAACTGTGATTTTTATATTTTAATCGCTCTTCTTCCCATTGTATAATAGAAGAGTAACCTAACTGTTGATTTTTATATTTTAATGGCTCTTCTTCATGTTGTATGATAGCAAAGGAACCTAACTGTT
>NW_013899040.1:0-254 GCF_000517525.1 Limulus polyphemus
AACGTTCCATAACTCCTTTAAAACAAACAGTAGGAAGGTAAAACTCTGCATATTACTACGCAACTTTATAGTGTACCTACATACCAAATTTGTTGAAGAATCATCAATTTAGGACCCTCTGGTAACAAAGAAATACGAAAAACAATCTGTAACCAAAAGCTTCCCTGCAGTACACATACGCTTTCAGAAAAGCCAAAAAAGAGTAACATAAAATGACCCCAAAAGTCGCAAAATGATAATAGAAGGCAAGAATT
>NW_013899041.1:0-255 GCF_000517525.1 Limulus polyphemus
TCTTACTAACAGTCCACATTACCGTTGAATATTGTGTCTTCTTATTGACAGTACACAGTATCGTTAAATCTTGTGTCCTCTTATTGACAGGACACAATATCGTTAAATCTTGTGTCTTCTTATTGACAGTACAAAGTATCGTTAAATACTTGTGATTTCTTATTGACAGTACACAGTATCGTTAAATCTTGTGTCTTCTTATTGACAGTACACAGTATCGTTAAATCTTGTGTCTTCTTATTGACAGGACAATAT
>NW_013899042.1:0-253 GCF_000517525.1 Limulus polyphemus
CGTATGTTTGATGTATATCTACTTCTTTCTTTTGCTGTCTATCGTATGTCTGATGTATATCTACTTTTTCTGTTACTGTCTATTGTATATTTGATGTATATCTACTTCTTTCTGTTACTGTCTATCATATGTTTGATGTATATCGTCTTCTTTCTGTTACTGTCTATCGTATATTTGATGTATATCTTACTTCTTTCTCTTACTGTCTATCGTTTATTTGATGTATATCTAATTCTTTCTATTGCTGTCTATC
>NW_013899043.1:0-254 GCF_000517525.1 Limulus polyphemus
ACGTTTCTTTAAGGTGATACTTAAAATAAAAAAGACTCTTAACCATAACTATACTAGTCTAAAGCACTCATATGTTGTTTGTTGTCTACTGATGAGTCACGTTTCTTTAAGGTGTTGCTGAAAGTAAAAACAAGACCATCAACCATAACTATACTAGTCTAAAGCACTCATATATTGTGTGTTGTATACTGATGAGTCTACGTTTTTTTTAAATGATGCTAGAAAAGAAAAACAGACCTATTAACCATAACTAT
>NW_013899044.1:0-257 GCF_000517525.1 Limulus polyphemus
GGTATTTTCGGCGAAAATGTCAATTTTTTGAAATTTGAAAAACAGTGCTTTTTTGAAGCGCAATTAATAGAAGAATTACGGCTAGTGTTTATTTCGGCAGAAAATTCGAAATTCAGACATTATAACATTAACGAAAAAGTATTATGTCGCGTCAAAAAGCTAAAATAAAAATAGAACTTTCGCTCATTCAGAGTAAAACATAATCCAAAAAGGTGGGGTTTATTTTGTAATAAGACGTAATGATCTGTTAGATGTGG
>NW_013899045.1:0-254 GCF_000517525.1 Limulus polyphemus
TTGGCAAAATCTTACAACTTTGTTTTTTGACTTTAGGAGAAAACCCAGCCGCAATCCAACATGACAAAATCTTACAACTTTGTTTTTGAGTTTAGGAGAGAACCCAGCCGCAATGCAACATGGCAAAATCTTACAACTTTGTTTTTACTTTAGGAGAAAACCCAGCCGCAATGCAACATGACAAAATCTTACAACTTTGTTTTTCAGTTTAGGAGAAAACCCAGCCGCAATCCAACATGGCAAAATCTTACAAC
>NW_013899046.1:0-255 GCF_000517525.1 Limulus polyphemus
ACCAGAGAAACTAGCTAGTTCTAGATTGTTCAAGATATCATACAAAAATACTAGATAACTTTCAACCAGAGAAACTAGCTAGTTCTAGATTGTTCAAGATCACACATAAAAATACTAGATACGTATAATGACGATGTTTACAAATATTTTAGAAACCGAAACTACTGTTTTTTTCAAACTGCAGTTTGATGTCTGTCCCTAAAGTCTCCAACTGTTATATATATATATATATATATATATATATCTGTTATATAG
>NW_013899047.1:0-253 GCF_000517525.1 Limulus polyphemus
ATTTATAAACATGTAATGATTGAGGATTAAAATTTTACCCTACTGATTAGATTAGATACACTTCACATGTACCAAAACATGAAAAACTGGAAGAACTTACATAAACGCATGTAATTTTACTTAAGAAACATAAAGCCTGTTACTTTTGATAAATTTCATTATTTTCCATTATGATCTTTAATATCTTGGAAAATTACATTAGGAAATGGAATTTATAAGAAATGATTACGATGTTTATATTTTTTCCAGATTT
>NW_013899048.1:0-254 GCF_000517525.1 Limulus polyphemus
CCTACAACCACAATCCATCTGTAATAAAAGACCTACTAGTAACTATCCATCTATCATTAAAGACCTACCAGCCACTATCCATATATAATGAACGACCTACAACCACTATGTATCTGTAATAAAAGACCTACCAGCCACAAACTATCTATAATAAAAGACCTACCAGATTCTATCCATCTATAATAAAACACCTACCAGCCACAATCCATCTGTGATAAAAGACCTACCAGTCACAATCCATCTGTAATAAAATA
>NW_013899049.1:0-255 GCF_000517525.1 Limulus polyphemus
CAATATATATCGACTTGTGTAGTTTGAGTTTCAAACTTCACCCACCACAAACACACAATATATATCGACTTGTAGAGTTTGAGTTTCAAACTTCACCCACCACAAACACACAATATATATATCGACTTGTGTAGTTTGAGTTTCAAACTTCACCCACCACAAACACACAATATATATCGACTTGTAGAGTTTGAGTTTCAAACTTCACCCACCACAAACACACAATATATATCGACTTGTTTAATTTGAATTTCG
>NW_013899050.1:0-254 GCF_000517525.1 Limulus polyphemus
CACCGAGTATAATAATTTTATAAAACAAAAATTGGAAATACAACGTCACCTGGTATAATAGTTTTATAAACCAAAACTTGGAACACAACGTCACCTGTTATAATAATTTTATAAACAAAGACTTTGAAAACAATATCACCTGTTATAATAATTTTATAAACAAAGACTTGGAATACAATATCACCTGTTATAATAATTTTATAAACAAAGACATGGAACACAACGTCACCTGTTATAATAATTTTATAAAAAAA
>NW_013899051.1:0-251 GCF_000517525.1 Limulus polyphemus
ATTGACAGTACACACTATCGTTAAATCTTGTGGCTTGTTAGTGATAGTACACAGTATCGTTAAATCTTGTGTCTTCTTACTGACAGTACACAGTATCGTTAAATCTTGTGTCTTCTTATTGACAGTACACATTATTGTTAAATCTTGTGTCTTCTTATTGACAGTACACACTATCGTTAAATCTTTTGGCTTGTTAGTGATAGTACACAGTATCTATAAATCTTTTGGCTTGTTAGTGATAGTACACATTA
>NW_013899052.1:0-255 GCF_000517525.1 Limulus polyphemus
TTGAACAGATTTCGGGTTCATCCCACCAACATTGGCCACTTCTGCAGTCGTAAATCTGGGATCCATTTCGATGCTCCTATTGACAGCCCTTTTTGTCCTCTCTGGTGGGCCAGGACGACCCGGACGCTACTCAGTTGTTCCTTGCCGTGTTTCCTGAACTGCATGATGATTCTGTTGACTGTCGAAAGCGGGATTCCCAAATTCTGCAAAATTTGCCACTAATTTATTCCACCATCTGCTTGACCAATTATCCTT
>NW_013899053.1:0-255 GCF_000517525.1 Limulus polyphemus
AATATTAAAAGTTGTACAGTTTATTGTTTTATATATCTTACATATGTATGTTGTATACATTTTGTTCTATGTTAAAATTTGTACAGTTTATTGTTATATATTAAAAGTTGTACAGTTTATTGTTTTATATATCTTACATATGTATGTTGTATACATTTTGTTCTATGTTAAAATTTGTACAGTTTATTGTTTTATATATCTTAAATATCTATGTTGTATACATTTTGTTCCATATTAAAACTTGTACAGTTTATT
>NW_013899055.1:0-255 GCF_000517525.1 Limulus polyphemus
GCTAATAATGGTGCTACATTATATAATAATTAACCAAGGATACATCTCTGATACTACTGGGGACAGGACACACTAATAATGGTGCTACATTATATAATAATTAACCAAGGATACATCTCTGATACTACTGGGGACAGGACACATTTATAATGGTGCTACGTTCTATAATAATTAACCAAGGATACATCTCTGATACTACTGGGGACAGGACACACTAATAATGGTGCTACATTATATAATAATTAACCAAGGATA
>NW_013899056.1:0-251 GCF_000517525.1 Limulus polyphemus
GTTTACAGTTTATCTATTTATATCTACGTAAATATACAGTTTATCTATTTATAGCTATGTAAATATACAGTTTTATCTATTTATAGCTATGTAAATATACAGTTTTATCCATTTATATCTACGTAAATATACAGTTTATCTATTTATATCTACGTAAATATACAGTATATCTATTTATAGCTACGTAAATATACAGTTTATCTATTTATAGCTATGTAAATATACAGTTTATCTATTTATAGCTATGTAAA
>NW_013899057.1:0-254 GCF_000517525.1 Limulus polyphemus
GAGAAGTTATGCACATATTACCTAAAGTATTGTTTTGTGCATGAGAAGTTATACATATATTACCTGAGGAATTGTTTTGTGCATGAGAAGTTATACGTTTATTACCTAAAGTATTGTTTTGTGCATGAGAAGTTATACATATATTACCTAAAGTATTGTTTCGTGCATGAGAAGTTATACGTTTATTACCTAAAGTATTGTTTTGTGCATGAGAAGTTATACATATATTACCTAAAGTATTGTTTCGTGCATGA
>NW_013899058.1:0-253 GCF_000517525.1 Limulus polyphemus
TATTCATTATTAGTTAGGTACACATTATTTATATATATATATTCATAATTAGTTAAGTACACATTATTTATATATTCATCATTAGTTAAGTACACATTATTTATGTATATTCATTATCAGTTAAGTACACATTATTTATGTATATTCATTATCAGTTAAGTACACATTATTTATATATATTCATTATTAGTTAAGTACACATTATTTATATATATATTCATTATAAGTTAAGTACACATTATTTATATATATA
>NW_013899059.1:0-255 GCF_000517525.1 Limulus polyphemus
GCGCAGATAGCCCTCGTGTAGCTTTGCGCGAAATTCAATACAAACAGACAAACTGGAGAGAAGAAAACTAGTCCACATCACCACCTAACTCTTGGGCTCCTCTTGTCAGACCGAACAGTGGGATTGACAGCCGCTCTTATAACGCACCTATGATCCCAAAGTGAGGGGCACGATTTTTATTGTAGAAGAGGACTTAGAACTTATAAAAGCGGATTTGGTTTGTTTTGAATTTCGCGCAAAGCTACACGAGGGCTA
>NW_013899060.1:0-254 GCF_000517525.1 Limulus polyphemus
CAAGGTTCCTTCAAATTTATAGATAAGATATCAAGGTTCCTTCAATTCTATAGACAAGATATCAAGGTTCCTTCAATTTTATAGACAAGATATCAAGGTTTCTTCAAATTTATAGACAATATATAAAGGTTCCTTCAAATATATAGATAAGATATCAAGGTTCCTTCAAATTTAAAAACAAGATATCAAGGTTCCTTCAAATTTATAGATAAGATATCAAGGTTCCTTCAATTCTATAGACAAGATATCAAGGT
>NW_013899061.1:0-254 GCF_000517525.1 Limulus polyphemus
TAATAGAATAAATCAAGAAAACTGTAGTAGAATAAGTGAAGAAAACTGAAGTAGAATAAGTGAAGAAAACTGAAGTAGAATAAATCAAGAAAACTGTAGTAGAATAAATCAAGAAAACTGTAGTAGAATAAGTGAAGAAAACTGAAGTAGAATAAATCAAGAAAACTGTAGTAGAATAAATCAAGAAAACTGTAGTAGAATAAATGAAGAAAACTGTAGTAGAATAAATGAAGAAAACTGAAGTAGAATAAATC
>NW_013899062.1:0-252 GCF_000517525.1 Limulus polyphemus
GCGCAAATGGTGTGGATACTGTTGACTAGGCTGCTTTCCCTCTAGTCTATCAGTTCAACAATACAGAGGACTATGCGCAGATGGTGTGGATACTGTTGACTAGGCTGCCTTCCCTCTAGTCTGTGGTTCACCAATAAGGAGGACTATGTACAGATGGTGGTGGATACTGTTGACTAGGCTACTTTACCTCTAGTCTATCAGTTCAACAATACGGAGGACTATGCGCAGATGGTGTGGATACTGTTGAATAGG
>NW_013899063.1:0-256 GCF_000517525.1 Limulus polyphemus
CAAACCTATGGTTCAAGAAACAAAAAAATTTCGGATAAGTTCTCTTCTAATGTTTTCTATAAGAATACCTGCTATTAGGAAAATTATACAATGCTTGGATGGTTGTATCAGACTTATTTCATACAATGAATATAGGCATGGATGAAGTATATGAATGATTTTTATTACGTCACTAGGGGGCGCTGGTGTTTTTTCAGGAAGCAGATGCTAACAATTGTTAATTTAGGACTTACTGATATTAGATATTTTGCTCAAC
>NW_013899064.1:0-288 GCF_000517525.1 Limulus polyphemus
AAGTTGTCATGCAACACATTTTATTAGAATGGAACTCCAGTATTATGTACACCATGTTACAAGTTGTCATGCAACACATTTTATTAGGCTGTAACTCCAGTATTATGTACCCCATGTTACTAGTTGTCATGTAACGTCTTCTACTGGGCCAAAATTCCAGTATTATGTACCCCATGCTACCAGTTATCATGTAACACATTTTATTTGGATGGAACTCCAGTATTATGTACCCCGTGTTATTGGCCATCATGTAATTACTTTTAGTACACTAAAGTTATCCTAATTTAC
>NW_013899065.1:0-253 GCF_000517525.1 Limulus polyphemus
TTTTTTCCTCTGCTTTTTTCTACTTCTTCAGTTATTAATTGTTTTTAGTTTTTCTGCTTCCTTTGCCACTGGTTCTTTCTCCTCAGGTTCTTTTTCTTCTTTAGGAATAGGAAATTTTTCTTCTGCTATTTCTTCTTCTTTGGTTATTAATGTTTTTAGTTTTTCTGCTTCCTTTGCCACTGGTTCTTTCTCCTTAGGTTCTTTTTCTTCTTTAGGAGCAGGAATTTTTTCCTCTGCTTTTTCTAATTCTTCA
>NW_013899066.1:0-255 GCF_000517525.1 Limulus polyphemus
ATGGTAGCTGTCAACATGATCCAGTTGTAGTTAGTTATGCTAGCTATCAACGTGATTCAATTGTAGTTAGTTATGATAGCTGTCAACGTGATTCAGTTGTAGTTAGTTATGGTAACTGTCAACGTGATTCAGATGAAGTTAGTTATGATAGCTGTCAACATGATCCAGTTATAGTTAGTTATGGTAGCTGTCAACGTTATTAAGTTGTAGTTAGTTATGATAGCTGTCAACGTGATTCAATTGTAGTTAGTTATG
>NW_013899067.1:0-257 GCF_000517525.1 Limulus polyphemus
GAATGATATACTGTAAACAAATTATCATGTATGAAAGAAACAATATTATAAACACAGAATGATATCATACTGTAAACAAATTATCATGAACAAAAGTAACAATATTATAAACACAGAATGATATACTGTAAACAAATTATCATGTATGAAAGAAACAATATTATAAACACAAAATCATATCATACTGTTAAACAAATCATCATGTATGAAAGAAACAATATTATAAACACAGAATGATATCATACTGTAAACAAATT
>NW_013899068.1:0-255 GCF_000517525.1 Limulus polyphemus
TTTATCCATCATAGTAAATCATGGGCTCTGAGCTCTATCCATCATGGTAAATTATGGGCTGTCTGAACTCTATCCATCATAGTAAATCATGGGCTGTCTGAGCTCTATCCATCATGGTAAATTATGGGCTGTCTGAACTCTATCCATCATGGTAAATCATGGGCTGTCTGAACTCTATTCATCATGGTAAATCATGGGCTGTCTGAACTCTATCCATCATGGTAAATCATGGGCTGTCTGAGCTCTATCCATCAT
>NW_013899069.1:0-342 GCF_000517525.1 Limulus polyphemus
CCTATACTAATAATGTTCTTTTAATTATACTAGTAATGTTCTGTTACGTATACTAGTAATTTTCTGTTAATTATACTAGTAAATTTCTGTTACCTATACTAATAATGTTCTGTTAATTATACTAGTAATGTTCTGTTACGTATACTAGTAATGATCTGTTTCATATACTAGTAATTTTCTGTTACCTATACTAGTAATGTTCTGTTAATTATACTAGTAATGTTCTGTTAATTATACTAGTAATTTTCTGTTACCCATTACTAGTATAAATCTGTTACCTATAATAGTAATGTTCTGTTACTTATACTAATTACTAGCATAATTAACAGAACATTACGGTTC
>NW_013899070.1:0-255 GCF_000517525.1 Limulus polyphemus
GAGAGACTGATAAGTTTAGTGCTCTTGAAGTTTAGTTAAAAGTAGCTTAAACAACTGTTGAAACTAAGCAGGTAGTTGAAACGTAATTGATTGGGTTGTATATTGGTATTTCTTTGTATGAAGGCTTTAGTTTCAAATTTAACTTTGTGCAATTCAAATTCATTTAGTTAATGTAGCAAGTTGGCATGTGATATTTGATGTTTAATTATTAAAGCTCAACGGTTGCCTTGCTCGTGTGTGTTTTAATCTGTAGCT
>NW_013899071.1:0-255 GCF_000517525.1 Limulus polyphemus
TGTAAAGTCATTTAATAAATTTTATATTCTTATTGGATAGTCAACGTGGTTTCACTAAATGAAAATCTTGCCTTACAATTCTTTTGACATTCTTTGAAAAGGTTACTACTTGTGTAGATGAGAATATCGGTATAGATTTGGAGTACATGGAGTTTTAAAAAGCACTTGACAAGGTGTCGCATAAAAGGCTTCTTAAAAATTATCTCTATAGATGTAGAGGTTAAGTTAGCAAATTGATTAGAAGAGTGGATAGAT
>NW_013899072.1:0-252 GCF_000517525.1 Limulus polyphemus
AAAAACTGGTTTTATGGAATCTTACGAAGATATTATATATAATATCTATATTGTATATGGTTTAGTTTCTTCATGGAATCTGATATAGATTATGCGAAAAACTGGTTTTTATAGAAACTTATGAAGATATTATATAATATCTATATTGTATAGGGCTTAGTTTCTTTATAGAATCTGATATAGATTATGCAAAAAACTGGTTTTTATGGAATCTTACGAAGATATTATATATAATATCTATATTGTATGTGG
>NW_013899073.1:0-418 GCF_000517525.1 Limulus polyphemus
TTAATGTAAATATAAAACATGTCAAACCATCGTCGTCTGAGTAATGTAGTCGATGGTTTGACATGTTTTATATTTACATTATTAGCAAGCAGTCTAAGTAATGTAGACGATGGTTTAACATGTTTTATATTTACACTAATAGCAAGAAGTCTGAGTAATGTATGCTTGCTATTAATGTAAATATAAAACATGTTAAACCATCGTCTACATTACCCAGACTGCTTGCTATTAATGTAAATATAAAACATGTTAAACCATCGCCTACATTACTCAGACTGCTTGCTACTAATGTAAATATAAAACATGTTAAACCATCGACTACATTACTCAGACTGTTTGCTATTAATGTAAATATAAAACATGTCAAACCATCGTCTACATTACTCAGACTGTTGCTATTAATGTAAATATAAAACAT
>NW_013899074.1:0-409 GCF_000517525.1 Limulus polyphemus
GTAATTAATTACCGTTATTTTGGTAATTTTGTAAAAATTAACTATGAAATGTACTGTAAATATACATATGGTTGTTAATTACCTTTATAGTTGTAATTTTGTAAAACTAAAATGTAAAAAGTGCTGTAAATATACATATAGTAGTTAATTACCTTTATAGTGGTAATTTTCTAAACTAAACTAAAAAACGTACTGTAAATATAGATATGTTAGTTATATACCTTGATAGTGGTAATTTTGTAAACTAAACTATACGTACTGTAAATATAGATATGGTGGTTAATTACCTTTATAGTGGTAATTTTCAAAACTAAACTATAAAACATACTGTGAATATAGATATGGTAGTTAATAACCTTTTTAGTGGTAATTTTCTAAACTAAACTATAAAACGTACTGGAAATATAGA
>NW_013899075.1:0-255 GCF_000517525.1 Limulus polyphemus
CACCTGGAAAAAAGTTAAGCACCCCCGTGTTTTTTCAAGTGATTCAGATTCGACGTTCTTGTGACTGATTATAAATTACCATTCAATCTAAACGTGTTTATCAAATGACATTATGCATTATTGGGCACAAGAAAACAAGATTATCACCGTAAAATAACAATTTTTAATTTACATATCATGACATCAAAATATGGACAGTTTTCACGCTTAAAATTATCTTTAATAAGTATTGTCAGTGAAAGCTCAAAAACGTTA
>NW_013899076.1:0-254 GCF_000517525.1 Limulus polyphemus
GTATATTCAAAATACGCTAGTGAAGTTGAAGTCGGTAAAATACAAATCAAAGTACATTCAAAATACACTAGTGAAGTTGAAGTCGGTAAAATACAAATCAAAGTACATTCAAAATACACTAGTGAAGTTGAAGTCGGTAAAATACAAATCAAAGTACATTCAAAATACTCTAGTAAAGTTGAAGTCGGTAAAATACAAATCAAAGTACATTAAAAATACACTAGTAAAATTGAAGTCGGTAAAATAAAAATCAA
>NW_013899077.1:0-395 GCF_000517525.1 Limulus polyphemus
GATATATCTTACTTTACTGCAGATACACACACACGATATATCTTACCTTCACTGCAGATACACACACACGATATATCCTACCTTTACTGCAGATATACACACACACGATATATCTTACCTTTACTACAGATACACACACACGATATATCCTACCTTTACTGCAGATACACACACACGATGTATCTTACCTTTACTACAGATACACACACACACGATATACCTTACCTTTACTACAGATACACACACACACGATATATCTTACCTTTACTACAGATACACACACACGATATATCTTACCTTTACTACAGATACACACACACGATATATCTTACCTTTACTACAGATACACACACACGATATATCTTACCTTTACTACAGATACACACACACGATAT
>NW_013899078.1:0-253 GCF_000517525.1 Limulus polyphemus
AAAGTAAAATTACTATATGTTGGGAGTGGGATTAAGGTATAATAAAAGTAAAAATTACTATGTTGGGAGTGGGGTTAAGGTATAATAAAAGTAAAAATTATTATGTTGGGAGTGGGATTAAGGCATAATAAAAGTAAAAATCAATATGCTGGGAGTGGGGTTAAGGCATAATAAAAGTAAAAATTACTATGTTGGGAGTGGGGTTAAGGCATAATAAAAGTAAAAATCAATATGTTGGGAGTGGGGTTAAGGC
>NW_013899079.1:0-255 GCF_000517525.1 Limulus polyphemus
CCCACCAACCCCCATCATGAAAGTCCCAACAGCTAGGTGTAAAATGCCAAGCACACACAGTGTCTATGTGACAGGAAAGCTAGATGGCCAAAGGTGCAACTTTGTCGTGGACTCTGCGTCTCAGCAAACCCTTGTGAGCATCAAGGTGTTAAATCACGAAGGAGTACCAGAAGCCATACAGAAGCTTTATGGTGTGACAGGACATTCTACAAGATTGTGGGGACCAGTGTGGGTGACTATTGAGCTCATGGGCAT
>NW_013899080.1:0-254 GCF_000517525.1 Limulus polyphemus
CCCATAATATCCATAAGTTAGAGGAATACATTGAAATGTCCATAATATTCATAAGTTTTTAGACAAATATTTATGTTTTTAAAATGACAGATTTTACAAATATCAGTAACCGAAAACAAAAGGAACGCCTATGGTCTCCAGAAACTTATTACAATATCAGTAACCGAAAACAAAAGGAACGCTTATGGTCTCCAGAAACGTATTACAAATATCAGTAACCGAAAACAAAAGGAACGCCTATGGTCTCCAGAAAC
>NW_013899081.1:0-254 GCF_000517525.1 Limulus polyphemus
TAAAATAGTCTCCATTCTTATTGATGATGCTTTTCCATCTTACAATCAGGTTGTTAATAAAATAGTCTCCATTCTTATTGATGATGCTTTTCCATCTTACAGTCAGGTTGTTAATAAAATAGTCTCCATTCTTATTGATTATGCTTTTCCATCTTACAGTCAGGTTGTTAATAAAATAGTCTCCATTCTTATTGATGATGCTTTTCCATCTTACAGTCAGGTTGTTAATAAAATAGTCTCCATTCTTATTGATT
>NW_013899082.1:0-253 GCF_000517525.1 Limulus polyphemus
CACAGTATCTTTAAATCTTGTGTCTTCTTATTGACAGTACACAGTATTGTTAAATCTTGTGTCTTCTTATTGACAGTACACAGTATCGTTAAATCTTGTGTCTTCTTATTGACAGTACACGAGTATAGTTAAATCTTGTGTCTTCTTATTGACAGTGCACAGTATCGTTAAATCTTGTGTCTTCTTATTGACAGGACACATTATTGTTAAATCTTGTATTTTCTTACTGACAGTACACATTATCGTCGAATAG
>NW_013899083.1:0-254 GCF_000517525.1 Limulus polyphemus
ACGGGTATTTCAAGTCGCTCATGGCTAGTAGGAGTTACATGGTAAGCAAGGGTATTTCAAGTTACTCGTGGCTGGTAGGAGGTACTTGGTGAGCACGGGTATTTCAAGTTACTCATGGCTAGTATTGAATGGATTATGAATGGATTAACTAGATTCCCACTGTCCCTATCTACTATCTAGCGAAACCACAGCCATGGGAACGGGCTTGGAGAAATCAGCCGGGAAAGAATATGGTGAGTACGTATTCAAGTTAC
>NW_013899084.1:0-255 GCF_000517525.1 Limulus polyphemus
GAATGAACTTAAGTTATTCTCTATTAGTATACATGCGGTTTAACTATAAATCGTTATTCTAGTGCTTCAGTAAATCAGTGCCAATTCATTACATATATCCCGACATCATACTTAAATTATTATTAAACATTCAGATTTCATTGTCATTTCAAATAGCAAAGTATTGCACAAGATAAACCTTGAAACGATTTTGTCGTTTACTAAACTTGAAGAAATCTAGAACTATACTGAATGAAAATGTGCTGTGAATTACTG
>NW_013899085.1:0-254 GCF_000517525.1 Limulus polyphemus
GCCAAAGATATTTTGAACATTCAGCGCATATCCCGAAATAAAGTAAACTAATTTCATATTGTTTTGTCACTTAGAACAATATTACGATGTACTGGATGCTAATATATCACAACTTCAATATTTTCATTTTATAAAAGTCAATGGCTAAAGCATAGTGGTGTTTATAATGTGAAGGTCAATCCCACTATTTGTTGGTAAAAGAATAGCCCAAGAGTTGGCGGTGGGGGGTGATGACTAGCTGCCTTCCCTCTAGT
>NW_013899086.1:0-255 GCF_000517525.1 Limulus polyphemus
GACCAAACCAAACAGGAAGTATCTGGTGGCAGAACCAGAAATACAATAAACAGGAGGTACGTATAGTTTGACCAAATCAAACAGGAAGTATCTTATGGTGGAGCTAGAAATAAACAGGAAGTACCTATAGTTTGACCAAACCAAACAGGAAGTATCTGGTGGCAGAACCAGAAATAAAGAGAAAGTACCTATAGTTGGATCAAAATTAAACAAAAAGTATCTGACGGTGAAACCAAAAATGAAGAGAAAATATAT
>NW_013899087.1:0-321 GCF_000517525.1 Limulus polyphemus
TTAATTAGGTTTTATTATACTATGTTCACAATAATTTGTCGGCAGTGTTCGAGGACTCATAAAGGTTACTGAATTACATGATTACATTAGGTTTTATTATACTATGTTCACAATAATTTGTCGGCAGTGTTCGAGGGCTCATAAAGGTTACTGAATTACATGATTACATTAGGTTTTATTATACTATGTTCACAATAATTTGTCGGCAGTGTTCGAGGGCTCATAAAGGTTACTGAATTACATGATTACATTAGGTTTTATTATACTATGTTCACAATAATTTGTCGGCAGTGTTCGAGGGCTCATAAAGGTTACTGAATT
>NW_013899088.1:0-254 GCF_000517525.1 Limulus polyphemus
AGTAGTTATTAGATCAATCATTTAGTTAATAGTAGTTATTAGATCAACATATAGTTAATAATAGTTAATAGACCAACATTTAGTTAATAGTAGTTATTAAACCAACATGTAGTTAATAATAGTTATTAGACCAACATGTAGTTAATAATAGTTATTAGACCAACATGTAGTTAATAGTAGTTACTAGACCAACATGTAGTTAATAATAGTTATTAGACCAACATGTAGTTAATAGTAGTTATTAGACGAACATG
>NW_013899089.1:0-255 GCF_000517525.1 Limulus polyphemus
ATCATAAATTACTATATTTATACCATAGAATTCCACTAATTTATAAAGCTTAGTAACTAAGATGTATTTTAGAGTAAAAAGAATATGTAATTTTGAGCAGACTAAGGACACACTCTACCTAGTTGAAATATTGTTTAAAAATAAAGAAATGGCACCAAGTCAGATAAAATGGCTGAGAAAGCTACTAGGGGGACATTCTGAACTTCCGATTGTTTTATCATGTCACATATAGAAGTAAGTGTATATAAGGGAGAA
>NW_013899090.1:0-254 GCF_000517525.1 Limulus polyphemus
CCCTGCTTGGGAGAAGGTATCTAGTCTAAGCCCTGTGACAAAGAACTATTGGGCACAATGGGACCAGTTGAAGCTTGAAGATAGTATTCTTCTTCGGAGATGGAAAACTGCAGATGGGAAAGTGACGACCTGGCAAACGATTATCCCGAGAAAGTTACGGGAAGTTGTGCTGCACCATTCCCATGATACTTTAACAGGAGGACATCTCGGAGTTAAGAAGACATTGAGTCACCTACGACAAAGATTTACTGGAT
>NW_013899091.1:0-257 GCF_000517525.1 Limulus polyphemus
ACTCTGTATTTAAAGACATCATCTAAACGTATACAAGGGTTGTTACACGTCAGCTGTTGGTACCAACAAACATTATATTTAATATTATCACATGAATGTTGAAATAAGACAATCATAATTATTAAAAACGACTCTAGCAGGCGATCTGTACAAAATACATCATCTAAACGTATACGAGAATTGTTACACGTCAGCTGTTGTTACCAACAAACATTATACTTAATATTATCACATGAATGTTGAAATAAGACTATTAT
>NW_013899092.1:0-255 GCF_000517525.1 Limulus polyphemus
AACCGTCCTAGCAATTCATCCAGTTTTTCATGTACAACTTTTACTGCCTTTTCTCTTACACTCCACCGTGTTTCTGATTCACGCTTGACAGAGATCTTAAGCTCCTGCTGCAGTTCGTCCCATCGAGTTGTTGAGCAAAGAAATTAAAAATGGCTTCAATTATACCCAAAAAGGTAATAACTGTTGTTTTCTGACTTGCAGCATGAAGACATGCTAAGTTCAAACTATGGATTGTTACTAGTTTAATAAATACTG
>NW_013899093.1:0-253 GCF_000517525.1 Limulus polyphemus
GAAGTACGTGGATACAAGTATTAAATTATGTTCAATCACAAGAAAAGTGAGATAGTAAACAGAAGTACGTGGATACAAGTATTAAATCACATTTAATAACAAGAAAAGTGAGATAGTAAACAGAAGTACGTGGATACAAGTATTAAATCACGTTTAATAACAAGAAAAGTGAGATAGTAAACAATAGTAAACAGAAGTACTTGGATACAAGTATTAAATCACGTTTAATAACAAGAAAAGTGAGATAGTAAAC
>NW_013899094.1:0-255 GCF_000517525.1 Limulus polyphemus
GAAAACTACAATCACGAAAATATAAACAAGTAACTACAAACACGAAACTATAAACGGAAAACTACAATCACGAAAATATAAACAAGTAACTACAAACACGAAACTATAAACGGAAAACTACAATCACGAAAATATAAACAAGTAACTACAAACACGAAACTATAAACGGAAAACTACAATCACGAAAATATAAACAAGTAACTACAAACACGAAACTATAAACGGAAAACTACAATCACGAAAATATAAACAAGT
>NW_013899095.1:0-254 GCF_000517525.1 Limulus polyphemus
ACCACGCCTCGGACTCTACAGGTATTTATCTATTGTTATTACACAATTCAAACCACCACGCCTCAGACTCTATAGGTATTTATCTATTGTTATTACACAATTCAAACCACCACGCCTCAGACTCTATAGGTATTTATCTATAGTTGTTACACAATTCAAACCACCACGCCTCGGACTCTACAGGTATTTATCTATAGTTGTTACACAATTCAAACCACCACACCTCGGACTCTATGGGTATTTATCTATAGTTG
>NW_013899096.1:0-255 GCF_000517525.1 Limulus polyphemus
GGAACTCGTTCCTGGTGAGTACTTTAGTTTGATTTTGAGATGGGGAACTCGTTCCTGGTGAGTACTTTAGTTTGATTTTGAGATGGGGAGCTGGTTCTTGGTGAGTACTTTAGTTTGATTTTGAGACGTGGAACTCGTTCCTGGTGAGTACTTTAGTTTGATTTTGAGATGGTAGCTGGTTCCTGGTGAGTACTTTAGTTTGATTTTGAGATGGGGAGCTGGTTCTTGGTGAGTACTTTAGTTTGATTTTGAGAT
>NW_013899097.1:0-424 GCF_000517525.1 Limulus polyphemus
CAGTATCGTTAAATCTTCTTTCTTCTTATTGAGAGTACACAGTATTGTTAAATCTTTTGTCTTCTTCTTGACAGTACACAGTATCGTTAAATCTTGTGTCTTCTTATCAACAGCACACAGTATCGTTAAATCTTGTGTATTCTTATTGACAGTACACAGTATTGTTAAATCTTGTGTGTTCTTATTGATAGGACACATTATTGTTAAATCTTGTGTTTTCTTACTGACAGTACACATTATCGTTGAATATTGTGTCTTCTTATTGACAGTACACAGTATTCACTCTCAATAAGAAGACACACGATTTAGCAATATTGTGTACTATCTGTGAAAAGAACCAAGATTTAACGATACTGTGTACTGTCAATAAGAAGACACAAGATTTAACGATACTGTGTAAAGTACCCAATATTTATAAATCTTG
>NW_013899098.1:0-255 GCF_000517525.1 Limulus polyphemus
ATTTTATGATTAGTCCAATTTGCTTTTTTGTAATTAAATTTGTCAATTACAATTGATTTATTAGTTTGGGGGGAGAGATTGAAAATACACCAGACCGGCAAGTGGTCACTGTCTATTTCTTGTCCTACTTGAAATTGTTTAAATGTTCGACTTATATCAAACGAACATATGCATAGATCTAGTATATCACTAGTACCATATGAGTCTGATATATGTGTCGGTGTGGCAGCATAATCAGATACTTTGTTTGTTTTG
>NW_013899099.1:0-255 GCF_000517525.1 Limulus polyphemus
AGTGATCAGAAACATTGATTCAATATTCTTCTCCAAGTGTAAGTCAGTGATTAACCAAACCATGTGGAAAGTGATCAGAAACATTGATTCAATATTCTTCTCCAAGTGTAAGTCAGTGATTAACCAAACCACGTGGAAAGTGATCAGAAACATTGATTCAATATTCGTCTCCAAGTGTAAGTCAGTGATTAACCAAACCATGTGGAAAGTGATCAGAAACATTGATTCAATATTCTTCTCCAAGTGTAAGTCAGT
>NW_013899100.1:0-254 GCF_000517525.1 Limulus polyphemus
CGACCAGAGGCGTAACAAACTGGTGTCAGAGAGTGGGACGGAAAAGAAAAAAAATGGAAACAAGAAGTGACAAATCAAACTACAGCTTAGCAGATTTGATAGCAGCAATATAAGAACAACAAAGGCCAGATTCCAGTAAGTGTTGCTGCATCCGTTGATTTGTATGTCATAGCACTTAAGTCAACTACAATACCTCCCTATGTCAGAGAATATAATTTGGGGTAGGATAAAAGAACATCCCCAAGGAAGACCAA
>NW_013899101.1:0-254 GCF_000517525.1 Limulus polyphemus
GGCATGCACCACTTTTGGCTTACCTCGCCGACCACATTTTATCCGGAAAGTCACGTCTGGGAGACGATCCACTATGTCATATGGGCCTTCCCATGGAGAAGACAACTTAGGAGACTACCTTTTGGTCTTCCTGGGATTATACAACCATACCTTGTCTCCTGGTACAAAGTGAATTCAGTAGATCTCTTATCATAAGTTAACTTCATCGAATCAGCAGACGTTTTCAAGTTTGAACGCACTTGATGGTGAATATC
>NW_013899102.1:0-254 GCF_000517525.1 Limulus polyphemus
TAAAATAAAATCCAACATTTCGATTGTTTTTACTCTGGGTTAGGCAAATTTCAATTTTTTTCAGCTTTTCACTGTATATAATATTTTTAGTTAATGCTATAGTGTCTGTATTGTGAGTTTTCCGACGTATTAAGCACTATCTGATATTTTTCTATTAATCTTGAATCAAAAATGCCCTTTTTTTCCATTTTCGAAAAAATTCATATTTTCTCCGAAAAGGCAAGGCTATAGCCCATGTTTTTATCCAAATTTTG
>NW_013899103.1:0-355 GCF_000517525.1 Limulus polyphemus
AGTTAAATATATCGTAACTCCACGTATATAACAGTTAAATATATCGTAACTCCGCGTATATAACAATTAAATATATCGTAACGCCTTGTATTTAACAATTGAATATATTGTAACTTCGCGTATATAACAAAGTTCGATCTCGTGTTTTCTACACGTTCCATAAACTTACAAAGTTCAGTCCCGTGTTTGCTACGTGATCTATATATTTAACTTTAGCCCCGTGTTTGCTACACGTTCATCCTCTTTTTCTATCCTCAAATATTATTAGACAAGTGAAACTAATTCCAGGTTTATATTTTTTATCCATGATAAGCTATTCCCTCAGCTCGAAAACCACAGTAGACTTTACATTCTA
>NW_013899104.1:0-267 GCF_000517525.1 Limulus polyphemus
TGTATCATTCCTTAAAAATAATCATGTCAAGCTTCTACAAAATTAATAATGATTATTAAAGGGAGCGTAAAGAACAAAATATCTTGTAAATAAATTATTTTTATGTCAAATAATAATTGTTCAGAATCATAAAATTTCCAAACTTGTGTGGATTTTGCTAAAAGATACGCCTACTTATAAACATATCTAATATTTCAATTGAATTGTTTTAAGCATATGCGTGAAAAAGATAAAAATTCAATTTTCAAAAGTATTAAAAACATATTT
>NW_013899105.1:0-256 GCF_000517525.1 Limulus polyphemus
GTTGAAGATTTTCGCCAGACATTAATTATAGCAGAATCGTCTGGAAAATGATCTATAGGAAATAGTACAGCTTATAAAATGAGTCAGATCAACGAAGGCCTGTAAGGCAATCACTGATTGACATGTCCTTAAGCCAATCAGGAAATGTCACAGACCTAATGAAGAGAAGATAACTAGAGCCTGATGGACTAAAGTAGCATTAGGATCATTTTGCGACTTTTAGGACTGAAAGAATCCATCGTGTGTATTGTCCTGT
>NW_013899106.1:0-253 GCF_000517525.1 Limulus polyphemus
GCT
Source organism: Limulus polyphemus (assembly GCF_000517525.1). Taxonomy (NCBI): domain Eukaryota; kingdom Metazoa; phylum Arthropoda; class Merostomata; order Xiphosura; family Limulidae; genus Limulus; species Limulus polyphemus. The sequence goes on from NW_013899106.1 coordinate 4, forward strand.
TGATGACATCTGGTTAGCTCAACCTCTCTTTTAACACTTACTGTAATTTGGCCTTTGTTGTTCCCAAATGTCATTTCATCAAAATTAATTACACATTTCCTTGGTAGTAAGTTGTCCTACCCTAATATACATTGGTCTTCAATGTCAGCCAAGTATACTTTGTGTCTGTCCTTTATGCTCATGAGCTCCATAGTTACCCACACTGGTCCTCACAACCTTGCATAATGTCCTGTCACACCACGAAGCTTCT
>NW_013899107.1:0-253 GCF_000517525.1 Limulus polyphemus
AATGGGAAGAAGGGCCATTAAAATATAAAAATCAACAGTTAGGTTCCTTTGCTATTATACAATGGGAAGAAGAGCCATTAAAATATAAAAATCAACACTTAGGTTCTTTTGATATTATGCAATGGGAAGAAGAGCCATTAAAATATAAAAATCAACAGTTAGGTTACTCTGCTATTATACAATGGGAAGAAGTGCCATTAAAATATAAAAATAAATAGTTAGGTTACTTTGCTATTATACAATGGGAAGAAGA
>NW_013899108.1:0-255 GCF_000517525.1 Limulus polyphemus
GCGGATGGATCTTCACCCAAACTGGTTTGAAGGTTCATTGGATCCATGGAGAGATACATACAAATTTTCAGTTTTGCATTTTGTGGTTTTTATGGGCGTTTTTTACCTCTACTTCGCCCCCTGTTGATAGATCTTCGCCAAATTTGGCATGAAAGTTTGTTGGGTCCATGTGGAGATCCATGCAAAGTTACGGTTTCATATTTTACGTTTTGTAGTTTTTATGGGTATTCTTGCGTTTTCTACAATTACATATAA
>NW_013899109.1:0-536 GCF_000517525.1 Limulus polyphemus
GTCACTGATACAATACAATAACAACTAACGGTACACTGTAAGTCTTGAAATCAAGTAACAACTGTCACTGATACAATGCAATAACAACTAACGGTACACTGTAAGTCTTGAAATCAGGTAACAACAGTCACCGATACAATGCAATAACAACTAACGGTACACTGTAAGTCTTGAAATCAGGTAACAACAGTCACCGATACAATGCAAGGATATATTTTGATGAATGTTATGCTTAGATATTTTTGTAAAGGTTATCTAACGTAATGACGTGCTGGAATACTGAATGACCGCCTGGAGTTGTAATATTACAACATTTGCGGTGTGATTACACCTGTTGCTGTATTGTATCAGTGACAGTTGTTACTTGATTTCAAGACTTACAGTGTACCGTTAGTTGTTATTGCATTGTATCAGTGACAGTTGTTACTTGATTTCAAGACTTACAGTGTACCGTTAGTTGTTTATTACAATGAATTATGTCGTAATAGATTATTACAATAATGGTTACTCTAATAACCACATTTAACAACAATCAC
>NW_013899110.1:0-255 GCF_000517525.1 Limulus polyphemus
GTATAAACACAACAACGTACGTTCTTTACGTTAAACAACAACCACACATACAAACACAACAACGTAGGTTCTTTACGTTAAACAATAACCACACATACGAAAACAACAATGTCGGTTATTTACGTTAAACAAGAAACACACATAAAAAACAATACTTTAAGATATTTATGTTAAACAGCATCCACACATACAAAAACAACAACGTACGTTCTTTACATTAAACAACATCCACACATGTAAAACCAAGAATGTACG
>NW_013899111.1:0-255 GCF_000517525.1 Limulus polyphemus
CGCTAAAGATGAGTATGGGGTTATTAATTCGGTAACCAGAGTTAAACCTAAGTGTTCATGCAGTAATTGTTCCAAGTAAGGCTAAAGATGAGTATGGTGGTTATAAATTGTATAACTAATGTTACACCTATGTGTTCATAGAGTAGTTGTACCAAGTAAGGCTAAAGATGAATATGGTGGTTATAAATTCGGTAACTAGAGTTACACCTAGGTATTCGTGGAGTTGTTGTACCAAATAACGCTACATATGAGTAT
>NW_013899112.1:0-255 GCF_000517525.1 Limulus polyphemus
AGAATTCGTGAAACGTTTATGAGTTTAAAGTGATAGGTATAAATAAGAGTAATTCTATTTGAAAGTTTAGTATTGTAGCGTCAGCGAGGACACGTGACTAGTATCACGCCACGTCCTTCTCGAACCTTCGTGAATTATCGGGAGACTACTAGATTGGGGGTAGTCTGGTATATATAAGATGGTCACAACGTAATAGGGTAATGAGTAATTGAACTGCAGTCAGAGAGTGTGTAATTGAGTATTGTTGAAGTCGAG
>NW_013899113.1:0-255 GCF_000517525.1 Limulus polyphemus
GTTTTTTTCCTACCGGTGACGTTAGGTAATATTTTCGTAAAAGTACTAATGTCCGATGTGGATCAACTGAAGTTGAATGATTTGCAATGTTCGAAATTTATAAACGTTCCTGGTCAATATATCTGAAGTTCCCGAATACTAAACGTTAATCACAGTTATAGCTTACGAAGTTTATAGTACACCAATTACAGCAATCCAATAATATATACTCTTTTTTTGGCGCGGCGCGTTGTTTATATATATATATATATATAT
>NW_013899114.1:0-254 GCF_000517525.1 Limulus polyphemus
CCGGCTTGGGAGTAGGTGTCTAGTCTAAGCCCTATGACAAAGCACTATTGGGTACAATGGGACCAGTTAAAGCTTGAAGATGGTATTCTTGTACGGAGATGGGAAACTACAGATAGGAAAGTGGCGATTTGGCAAACAGTTATACCGAGGAAGTTACGGGAAGTTGTGCTACGTCAATCCCATGATAATTTAACAGGAGGACATCTCGGAATTAAGAAGACATTGAGTCCCCTTGCCAAACATTTTACTGGATA
>NW_013899115.1:0-255 GCF_000517525.1 Limulus polyphemus
GATATAACAACGCTTGAATTAATTTTAATAGATCAATCAATATATTCAAGTTACTAGAATTTGACATTAAGATAATAGATTAGTATGTTCAATATACTAAAGCTTGAAAAGCAGGAAACTATTTTTAATTAAAATTATTCTAAATGAAATTATTGTTAGACATCAAAGGCATATCTATGTCTGAGAGTAGTGGTCATAGGAAGCGCGGGAAATAACGAGCTCAATTGGTTTGGTTACTTGTATGGAGTTTCTCCA
>NW_013899116.1:0-256 GCF_000517525.1 Limulus polyphemus
GAAACAACCGATCTTTTTAAAACGTATCTTTATTAAATTATTCCTATAAATGTGTATATCTAGTAGAAATGGCTTGGTGGCTAGCCTAGTTTATTATTCAGGTCTTTTTTTTTATTATACCGATGCCCCCCAGTGGCACAGCGGTATGTCTGCGGACATACAACGCTAGAATCCGGGTTTCGATACCCGTGGTGGGCAGAGCACAGATAGCCCGTTGTGTAGCTTTGTGCTTAATTACAAACAAACAAACAAACAA
>NW_013899117.1:0-252 GCF_000517525.1 Limulus polyphemus
CTAATAATTTCAAAAACTATGGTTGACTGTATATAATACACAGAAAGAGATGTAACATCTAATAACTTAAAAAACTATGGTTGACTGTATATAACACAGAGAAAGAGATGTAACATCTAATAACTTCAAAAACTATGGTCCACTGTATATAACACACAGAAAGAGATGTAACATCTAATAATTTCAAAAACTATGGTTGACTGTATATAATACACAGAAAGAGATGTAACATCTAATAATTTCAAAAACTAT
>NW_013899118.1:0-249 GCF_000517525.1 Limulus polyphemus
TGGGGATGGTAGAGACCAGTGTGTGTTGTTTTGCGGTGAATTTTGGTTTAAACTGTGTCAAATCTAATAATTTGAGGTTAAGAAAGGATAACTGTTTATTGTTTTCGTGTTCTATGGTAAATTTGATGTTGGGATGAATGGAATCTGTGTGTTTAAAGAAAGTTAGTGTGTGTTCTATAGAAGTGAAGCCAGCAAAAGTGTCATCGACATATCTGCACCAGTATAGTGGGGGATGAAGCACAGAATGTG
>NW_013899119.1:0-255 GCF_000517525.1 Limulus polyphemus
TCAGATATTTGATATATTCTTGATGTGACATCTGTTACACTGCTGATGTAGTCTTGTTATTATTGTGTCAAATAACTTTAAACTATGAGATATTTGATATATTCTTCAGGTGACATCTGTTACACTGCTGGTGTAGTCTTGTTATAATAGTGTCAAATAACTATAGCTCTATTACTATCAGATATTTGATATATTCGTCATGTGACATTTGTTACACTGCTGGTGTAGTCTTGTTACTATTGTATCGAATAACTA
>NW_013899120.1:0-254 GCF_000517525.1 Limulus polyphemus
AACTCTTTCAGCATGGGCTTGGTCCCTGGGACCGACCTCTTAACAATTTTGTGCTTGTTATAGTTTTCATGCTATAACTTTTAAATTAGTAAGCAAATGTTAACGAAATTTGGTACATTATCAGTAAACATTACAATGCTTTCATACACAAAATATAAAATTTTTTTAAGTCTTAAGGTTTGTAAAGCAATGTTTTTCTCTTGCTTTTTTTTTCTTTTTTCTAGGTTCCCTATTTAACATGCAAAGTAATTTTT
>NW_013899121.1:0-256 GCF_000517525.1 Limulus polyphemus
GTTTTTTTGGGTGGTGGTTAATGAAAGTGTTCCAAAACGCGACATTAATTTCTTAACGACCTAATATATTTTAAGAAGTTCTGCCTTACGTTTTTACACCTTACATCTTTAAACTACTTGGTTACTCTTTTGAGACCACAACAAACCAACTGGTGGGATAATTGCAGTAAGGCAGTGTTTTTCAAACTATGGGATGACTCTCCTGGGGGATGCGTACTGGTTTCTGGGGGGGGGGGGACTTATGGCGAGAGAACCC
>NW_013899122.1:0-252 GCF_000517525.1 Limulus polyphemus
GTTGGTTAATTACTCCCAGCCAATTGAGTCAATCTCAAACAATCTTGGCAGGTTGATGCTTTACACAATGTTGAATATTGTAAAGGGATTCAAGGTCAAAGTATGAAATTGCTAGGTTTTTTAAATTAAGAGAATTGTAATATGTAGGAGTAGGATTCGAACAGCAGTGGAGATATAACAAGCTTCACATCTATCTATATATATATATATAAAGACAAAATGTGTGTTTGCACCCTAACTCCTCTGAGCTTA
>NW_013899123.1:0-402 GCF_000517525.1 Limulus polyphemus
CCTCTGGTCAACTGCTGTTTGTATACTGACCGGACTAATTACACACATCCATAGAAACTGATGACAACCTTTGGTTGACTGCTGTTTGTTATACTGACCGGACTAATTACATACATCCATAGAAACTGATGACAACCTTTGGTTGACTTTGTTTGTTATACTGGCCGGACTAATTACACACATCCATAGAAACTGATGACAACCTCTGGTCAACTGCTGTTTGTATACTGGCCGGACTAATTACACACATCCATAGAAACTGATGACAACCTCTGGTCAACTGCTGTTTGTTATACTGGCCGGACTAATTACACACATCCATAGAAACTGATGACAACCTTTGGTCGACTGCTGTTTGTATACTGACCGGACTAATTACATACATCCATAGAAACTGATGAC
>NW_013899124.1:0-255 GCF_000517525.1 Limulus polyphemus
GAAAGAAAAAAAAAATGGAAAAGAGAAGTGGCAAATCAAACTATAGCTTAGCAGATTTGATGGCAGCAATACAAGAACAGCAAAAGAAACAAGAAGAACGAGAAAATAAACAAGAAGAGAGATTACAGTAGTTGTTGGAAGAAAAAGAAAGGAAACAAGAAGAAAGATTACAGCAGTGGCAACTAGAACAAGAAAGGAAATAGGAAGAAAGTCTCCAACAGTTACAGGAAAGTCAACAATAGTGGCAAAAAGTAC
>NW_013899125.1:0-252 GCF_000517525.1 Limulus polyphemus
CTATAGAAAGGTATTTTTTTGTTCAATACGTTTTGACGTTAGCTACTACAGAAAGGGATTTTTGTTCAATACGTTTTGACGTTAGCTACTACAGAAAGGGATTTTTGTTCAATACGTTTTGACGTTAGCTACTACAGAAAGGGATTTTTGTTCAAGACGTTTTGACGTTAGCTATTACAGAAAGGGATTTTTGTTCAATACGTTTTGACGTTAGCTACTATAGAAAGAGATTTTTGTTCAATACGTTTTGAC
>NW_013899126.1:0-255 GCF_000517525.1 Limulus polyphemus
TGAAAGTCCCAACAGCTAGGTGTAAAATGCCAAGCACACACAGTGTCTAGGTGACAGGAAAGCTGGATGGCCAAAGGTGCAACTTTGTCATAGACTTCTGCATCTCAGCAAACACTTATGAGTATCAAGGTGTTAAATCACGAAGGAGTACTAGAAGCCATACAGAAGCTTTATGGTGTGACAGGACATTCTACAAGATTGTGGGGACCAGTGTGGGTAAATATTGAGCTCATGGGCATAAAGGATAGACAGAAA
>NW_013899127.1:0-253 GCF_000517525.1 Limulus polyphemus
AGTTCCTCGGAAACAATTTATACCTGAAATTAACAAACGAGCAGATACGTAACATTACTATTACAGATTTCATTTCATTGTTATAAAGGATTAGCAATCGGTTATAAAAAATCCAATGGTTCAATTACAGATACAGATTAAATGCCATAGACTTTAAGCGTAGTTCATGATAGGTTATAAACATCCCAGGAATTCTTTCTTTTTTTATTCCTGTAAACTCCCAGTGGAGCATAGGACCGCAACAACACTCGCC
>NW_013899128.1:0-255 GCF_000517525.1 Limulus polyphemus
TAGGTGTTCATGGAGTAGTTGTACCAAGTAAGGCTAAAGATGAGTATGGTTGTTATAAATTCGGTAACTAGAGTTACACCTAGGTGTTCATGGAGTAGTTGTACCAAGTAAGGCTAGAGACGAGTATGTTGGTTATAAATTCAGTAACTAGAGTTACACATAGGTGTTCAAGGAGTAGTTGTACCAAGTAAGGCTAAAGACGAGTATGTTGATTATTAATTCAATAACTACAGTTACACCTAGGTTTTCGTGGAG
>NW_013899129.1:0-255 GCF_000517525.1 Limulus polyphemus
GACAACATGTAGTACTCAATACTCATCTTCCTTTATTGAATCAATAAGTTTTAGCAAAAATAGTTTAATAGAAATTCTGATTTTGTCTGTACAAAAGACTTATAATGTTTACTGAAAGCTTGCCATATTTCGTGAAGATGCATAAATCGTAAAGTTTCGGACGATTTATCGATACAGTCGTATCACGGCTTCACGATACGATACTCGTATCGTACTGCTGTATCGCCACAACTGTTATATATATATATATATATA
>NW_013899130.1:0-255 GCF_000517525.1 Limulus polyphemus
GATATCCGTATTTACGTTTTACAGCTTTGTGTAAAATATCCATATTTACATTTTACAGCTTTGTGTTCTGTTTTATGTAAAATATCCATATCTATGTTTTACAGCTTTGTGTTCTATTGTGTGTAAAATATCCATATCTATGTTTTACAGCTTTGTGTTCTATTGTGTGTAAAATATCCATATCTATGTTTTACAGCTTTGTGTTCTATTGTGTGTAAAATATCCATATTTCTATGTTTTATAGCTTTGTGTTCT
>NW_013899131.1:0-254 GCF_000517525.1 Limulus polyphemus
ATACTGTTACGTCTCCGTTTGTTTTCAACAGTCGCGCTAAAACAAACACTATAACGAACGTTAACTTCAACAATATTTTCTCACTGCAGATCAATTACTCACTACCTGCAAACATTGTTCCGTCACGTTGTGAGCGTCTTATTTATATACCAGACAAACATATATCTAGTAAATGCTAGGGCATTCACGAAGGAAGAAGATACTTCTAGAAAGCAGGTGGCGTGACAATAGTCACGTGATCTCGCTGACGCAAC
>NW_013899132.1:0-255 GCF_000517525.1 Limulus polyphemus
GACAGTGAGAGCCGTTTCCCAGATAATTCGGTGCATATAGAAGGAATGTGGCGACAATGAGAGCCGTTTCCCAGATAATCAGGTGCATATAGAAGAAATGTGGCGACAGGGTAACCGTTTCCCAGATAATTCGGTGCATATAGAAGGAATGTGGCGACAGGGAGAGCCGTTTCCCAGATAATCAGGTGCATATATAGAGAATATGGCGACAGGGAGAGCCGTTTCTCAGATAATTCGGTGCATATAGAAGGAATG
>NW_013899133.1:0-255 GCF_000517525.1 Limulus polyphemus
GGTAAGTATAGAATGGACTTCAGTGAACAGACTGAAGGATGAAGCTCGGAACTTGGATAAGTATAGAATGGGCTTCAGTGAACAGATTGAAGGATGAAGCTCGGAAACTTGGATAAGTATAGAATAGGCTTCAGTGAACAGACTGAGGGATGAAGCTCGGAAACTTGGATAAGTATAGAATGGACTTCAGTGAACAGACTGAAGGATGAAGCTCGGAAACTTAGGTAAGTATAGAATGGACTTCAGTGAACAGAC
>NW_013899134.1:0-255 GCF_000517525.1 Limulus polyphemus
CTTGGTAACTCTGTAAGCCTTTGTTAGTATATAATGTTGTATTTGTTGATCTTGGAACTCTAGTAAGCCTTTGTCTAGTACATAATGTTGTGTTTGTTGATCTTGGAACTCTGTAAGCCTTTGTTAGTATATAATGTTGTATTTGTTGATCTTGGAACTCTGTAAGCCTTTGTTAGTATATAATGTTGTATTTGTTGATCTTGGAACTCTGTAAGCCTTTGTCAGTACATAATGTTGTGTTTGTTGATCTTGGAA
>NW_013899135.1:0-254 GCF_000517525.1 Limulus polyphemus
ATAGCGCTTCGAAGTTTGAGTTTGAATTTCTCGATGTTTTGAATTTAAAATATAATTATAATATTTTAATTAAATGAAAATATAAATCGTTTTTGTCAGATAACAGACCTGATTCATATATAATTATATGCTCTTGAAATTAAAAATTATAACAATATAAGTTTTAAAAGTCATCTCGCCTTTTGCTCAGGAATATTTATATAGATACGTTTCTCAAGAAAGGGAATTTACTTTTGTCAATAATGAGGCATTAT
>NW_013899136.1:0-254 GCF_000517525.1 Limulus polyphemus
AAAAGTGGGGTATTAGAGGGTGGAAGTATTAGAGATGAAAGTATTAGAGAGAGGAAGTATTAGAGAGTGGGAGTATTAGAGGGTGGGAAGTATTAGAGAGAGGAAGTATTAGAGGGTGGAGGTATTAGAGGGTGGGGTATTAGAGGGTGGAGGTATTAAAGAGTGGGGTATTAGAGGGTGGAAGTATTAGAGATGAAAAGTATTAGAGAGAGAGGAAGTATTAGAGAGAGGAAGTATTAGAGGGTGGAGGTATT
>NW_013899137.1:0-253 GCF_000517525.1 Limulus polyphemus
GTGTTAGATCCAGTAATATATAATTGCTACTATCACATCTTGTGACACATACTTGTCAGTGTTAGATCCAGTAATACATACTTGCTACTATCACATCTTGTGACACATACTTGTCAGTGTTAGATCCAGTAATACATACTTGCTACTATCACATCTTGTGACACATACTTGTCAGTGTTAGATCCAGTAATAAATAGTTGCTACTATCACATCTTGTGACACATACTTGTCAGTGTTAGATCCAGTAATAAAT
>NW_013899138.1:0-254 GCF_000517525.1 Limulus polyphemus
CTCAAGATGAGTGTAATATTACAGTGGAATGGGGTTTGTCTCAAGGTAAGTGTAGCATGACAGTGTAATGGGGTTTGTCTCAAGGTAAGTGTACTTTTATAGTGGAATGGATGGTGGGAATTTGTCTCAAGGTAAGTTTAGTATTACAGTGGAATGGGGTTTGTCTCAAGGTAAGTGTAGTATGACAGTGGAATGGGGTTTGTCTCAAGGTAAGTGTAGTATTACAGTGGAATGGGGTTTGTCTCAAGATGAGT
>NW_013899139.1:0-255 GCF_000517525.1 Limulus polyphemus
GAACAGTTAAATAAGATTTTGCAGAAAATGACTGTTACAAGTTGCAACTCTAGGATTCCACCAATATAATGAGAAAGCCACTCTCCATCATTTTGTTATTTACAACTATATACTAAATGAACCACAACAATATCCAATTCTTTTATTTCAAATTGTAAGATTCATGACAAAATCACCATTCATGTCTTTCAAAATTTTCTTGCATTCCTCAAACCACTTGATGAAGGGACCTTCCAGGGAAGGTTTTATCTGCAC
>NW_013899140.1:0-395 GCF_000517525.1 Limulus polyphemus
ATTAATTTCATTTATTATAATCTGTGCATAAAATCTATTACATATAAATCCAAAGTTGCTATTAGCTTTATCAACTGGAATAATCACAAATAGTTTTTGAATTTCTTTGATTTTTCTTTTAAAAATAGGAAATGGAATATCTATAGTATAATTAGATAAATTTAAATACTTTAACTTCTTTCTTATGTTATTCATAATAAATATTTTCCATTCAAAGAAAAATCTTGAGGGTATAAAAATTTTTTACTATTTTTAATAATATATTCATCAATATTTTTTCTATATCTTGTATTATTTCATTCTTTGTAGTTTTTTAAATTCTAAACTTAGTTCCTTTCTTTAGAATGTTTATAAGATCAATATCTTATCACCAGTAATAATATGCTTATGCAAAG
>NW_013899141.1:0-253 GCF_000517525.1 Limulus polyphemus
ATATTTAATCAATACATACCATATTTATCAACACACCATATTTATCAATACATACCATATTTATCAATACACACCATATTTATCAACATACACCATATTTATCAATACATACCATATTTATCAATACACGCCATATTTATCAACACACCATATTTATCAATACATACCATATTTATCAATACACACCATATTTATCAACATACACCATATTTATCAATACACACCATATTTATCAATACACACCATATTTATC
>NW_013899142.1:0-255 GCF_000517525.1 Limulus polyphemus
AGGTCTGATCGGTTATATATCTAAGTATCAACCAGTGAATGACCCTAAACAATGTTCAAATATTTCTCATTACTTTCACTGGTTGAGGTCTGATCGGTTATATATCTAAGTATCAACCAGTGAACGACCCAAAACAATGTTCAAATATTTCTCATTACGTTCACTGGTTGAGGTCTGATCAGTTATATATCTAAGTATCAACCAGTGAACGACTCAAAACAATGTTCAAATATTTCTCATTACTTTCACTGGTTG
>NW_013899143.1:0-255 GCF_000517525.1 Limulus polyphemus
CAGCAACACTTAATGGAATCTGGCATTTGTTGTTTCCAAACGTCATTTTATCGAAGTTAACTACACACTTCCTCGGTAGTAAATAGTCCAATCCTAATATGCATTGGTCGTCAATGTCAGCCAAGTATACTTTCTGTCTGTTCTTCATGCCCATGAGCTCAATAGTTACCAACACTGGTCCCCACAACCTGGCAGAATGTTCTGTCACACCACAGAGCTTCTGTACAGCTTCTGGTACTCCTTTGTGATCCAGCA
>NW_013899144.1:0-255 GCF_000517525.1 Limulus polyphemus
TTGTTCCGGCAGTCACATGTCAATCTAGATCGAGTTAACCTTGCATGCCAGTTGTTTCGGCAGTCACAGTTCAGTCTAGATCGAGTTAACCTTGCATGCCAGTTGTTTCGGCAGTCACAGTTCAGTCTAGATCGAGTTAACCTTGCATGCCAGTTGTTCCGGCAGTCACAGTTCAGTCTAGATCGAGTTAACCTTGCATGCCAGTTGTTCCGGCAGTCACAGGTCAATCTAGATCGAGTTAACCTTGCATTCCAG
>NW_013899145.1:0-251 GCF_000517525.1 Limulus polyphemus
ATTTACATGTTGTTTACTTACATGTAGTTTACTTACATGTAGTTTATTTACATGCAGTATACTTACATGTAGTTTATTTACATGCAGTATACTTACATGTTGTTTACTTACATGTAGTTTACTTACATGTAGTTTATTACATGTAGTTTACTTACATGTAGTTTACTTACATGCAGTATACTTACATGTAGTTTATTTACATGCAGTTTACTTACATGTAGTTTACTTATATGTAGTTTATTTACATGTAG
>NW_013899146.1:0-255 GCF_000517525.1 Limulus polyphemus
TTATTTATGAATTTCTTTAAATCATACCAACATTCACTATATTTACAAGGTTTCACAGCTTCCTTTGCAACCCCGTCACTAAAATCATAATGGACAAATCGTAATATATGCTAAAATAGAAACAGAAAGGTTGCAATTCATTTGCTTAAACCAAAAGAATATCCGAGTTGAAGACTGTGTCTACTTGCGGGATGCTAAAATAGTGTTACAACAGCAGAAGTCACGTGACACTAGTAACACGTCATGATATTCTCG
>NW_013899147.1:0-426 GCF_000517525.1 Limulus polyphemus
TAGCAAATTGTATTGGTAAAAATGTTAAAATATGCAAAATGATGGTTTTAACATAATTAAACCTAGACATTGATGAAGTAATCACACGTGCAAGTAGAGTAACACTATCACAGCATATTTGTGAAAATCCTATGGACAGTTATCTGAGGTTTCATGTTACTACAGGAAATTGTTTTTCAATGTGTCTCAACATGTGATTACGTCACCAATAAAATGTTTATTAAATAGTATTCAATAATTAAACCTACTCTTTCACTAGTTTGACTTTATGCTATAACTTGACACAATATTTCATTTTACACAGTTTTATCTTACACGAGTTTCACAAGGGTGGACACTACACTTCCACATATGATTCATGTATATATTTAATTGTGTTAAAACCATAATTTTAACAATATACAGCCTTACATTAGTAATCATTGA
>NW_013899148.1:0-255 GCF_000517525.1 Limulus polyphemus
TGATTGGTTAAAGATAGTTGACTGTTACATAATTATTTATCTATTTGTAATAGCAGATATTTAGCCGCCATGTACTTCCATATAATGTACTTATGTACTTCCATATAAGCAATTGACTGGTTAAAGATGGTTGACTGTGAAATAATTGTGTATCTATCTTTAACATCAGTTAGTTAGCCGTCATGTACTTCCATATAATCAATTGATTGGTAAAGATGGTTGACTGTTATATAATTATGTATCTATCTGTAACAT
>NW_013899149.1:0-545 GCF_000517525.1 Limulus polyphemus
CATTGTATGACCGCAAACCTACCGCTGACCCATCAAGGAACAATGAAAAGGCTGTTGTTGTTGTTTTCTTAGTGCAAATTACACAATGGGTTATCTGCCCTCTATCTTCTGAGAGGAATCAAACCTAGATTTTAGCATTGTATGACCGCAAACCTACCGCTGACCCATCAAGGAACAATGAAAAGGCTGTTGTTGTTGTTTTCTTAGTGCAAATTACACAATGGGTTATCTGCCCTCTATCTTCTGAGAGGAATCAAACCTAGGATTTTAGCATTTTAAGTCCGTAAATTGACCGATGATCTATCAGGAAAAAATGAAGGCACTGTTAATATTTCTTGATATGCTCTCTGAAATAGTCAAACCTGTAGACGATGAATAAGGCATCACTATCTTATCTACTTACATTAAAGCTACATATGTATGATATACTAATGAACGATCATAAGGTATCACTATCTTATCTACTTACATTAAAGCTACATCTGTATGATATACTAATGAACAATCATAAGGTATCACTATCTTATCTACTTACATTAAAGCTA
>NW_013899150.1:0-255 GCF_000517525.1 Limulus polyphemus
GGCTAACCATCTTAACAACATTCTGCAGTTTCAGCTGTACTCCTTCGCTCAGGAATGGGCTAACCATCTTAACAATATTCTGCAGTTTCAGCTGTACTCCTGCGCTCAGGAATGGGCTAACCATCTTAACAACATTCTGCAGTTTCAGCTGTACTTCTGCGCTCAGGAATGGGCTAACCATCTTAACAACATTCTGCAGTTTCAGCTGTACTCTTGCACTCAGAAATGGGCTAACCATCTTAACAGCATTCTGCA
>NW_013899151.1:0-249 GCF_000517525.1 Limulus polyphemus
GAATGTAGAATAGTTGAAAATTGAATAGGGACAAGGTTAATTATCTTTGCAATCAATCGTGCGTTCTACGTTTTTGTCAGAAGTACATTTCATTTTCAAATTTTGAATCGCATGTGTTTCGTTCTTTTGAGTTATTTGTCGTTTTTGTGTGTTTCCTTCATCTAACTTACTGTTGGTTCATTTTCCAAGTCGTTTTGAAAAGTTTCTATACTTTTTTAATTTTGAAATTTCTATATCGCTTCCATTTTC
>NW_013899152.1:0-255 GCF_000517525.1 Limulus polyphemus
ATTGACAGTACACAGTATTGATAAATCCTGTATCTTCTTATTGAAAGGACACAGTATTGTTAAATCTTGTGTCTTCTTATTGACAGTACACAGTATTGATAAATCCTTTATCTTCTTATTGACAAGACACAGTATTATTAAAACCTGTATCTTCTTATTGACAGGACAAAGTATTTTTAAATCTTGTGTCTTTTTATGACAGTACACAGTAACGTTAAATCTTTTGGCTTGTTATTGATAGTACACAGTATCATT
>NW_013899153.1:0-526 GCF_000517525.1 Limulus polyphemus
AAATCATTAGTTTCATATTGTCATACTTTACCATTATCATTAGTTTTGTATTGTCATACTTTACCATTATCATTAGTTTTGTATTGTCATACTTCACTATGATGATTAGATTCATATTGTCATATTTCACCATGATGATTAGTTTCATATTGTTGCACCATGATGATTAATTTCATACTGTCATACTTCACCATGATGACTAGATTCATATTGTCATAGTTCACCATGATGATTAATTTCATATTGTCATACTTTTACCAAAATCATTAGTTTTGTACTGTCATACTTTACCATTATCATTAGTTTTGTACTGTCATACTTTACCATTATCATTAGTTTTGTACTGTCATACTTTACCATTATCATTAGTTTTGTACCTTGTCATATTTTACCAAAATCATTAGTTTCATATTGTCATACTTTACCATTATCATTAGTTTTGTACTGTCATACTTTACCATTATCATTAGTTTTGTACTGTCATACTTTACCATTATCATTAGTTTTGTACTGTCATATTTACCAA
>NW_013899154.1:0-413 GCF_000517525.1 Limulus polyphemus
AATCCTAAAGATGTGTATGGTGGTTATAAATTCTGTAACCAGAGTCACAACTAGGTGTTCATGGAGTAGTTGTACCAAATAACGCTAAAGATGATTATGGTGGTTATAAATTCGGAAACTAGAGCTACACCTAGGTTTTCGTGTATTTGTTGTACCAAATAACGCTAAAGATGAGTATGGGGTTACACATTCAGTAACTAGAGTTACACCTAGGTGTTCATGGAGTAGTTGTACCAAATAACGCTAAAGATGATGTAACCCCCATACTCTTTTTTAGCGTTATTTGGTTCAACAACTCCACGAACACCTAGGTGTAACTCTAGTTACCGAATTTGTAACCACCATATCTTTCGGTAACTAGAGTTACACATTGTTGTTCGTGGTGTTGTTTTACCAGATAACGTTAAAGATGA
>NW_013899155.1:0-254 GCF_000517525.1 Limulus polyphemus
CGGTTGGTGAGGAGTGATGTCATTAAAAACAAATAGTATTGAATAATGTCGGTTGGTGAGGAGTGATGTCATTAAAAACAAATAGTATTGAATAATGTCGGTTGGTGAGGAGTGATGTCACTAAAAACAAATAGTATTGAATAATGTCGGTTGGTGAGGAGTGATGTCACTAAAAACAAATAGTATTGAATAATGTCGGTTGGTGAGGAGTGATGTCCAATTAAAAAACAATAGTATTGAATAATGTCGATTGG
>NW_013899156.1:0-255 GCF_000517525.1 Limulus polyphemus
TCTTGTGTCTTCTTATTGACAGGACACAGTATCGTTAAGTCTTGTGTCTTTTTATAGATAGTACACAGTATTGCTAAATCGTGTGTCTTCTTAATGAGAGTACACAGTATTGTTAAATCTTGTGTCTTCTTATTGGAAGTACACAGTATCGTTAAATCTTGTGTCTTCTTATTGACAGTACACAGTATCGTTAAATCTTGTGTCTTCTTATTGACAGTGCACAGTATCTTTTAATCTTGTGTCTTCTTATTGAGA
>NW_013899157.1:0-375 GCF_000517525.1 Limulus polyphemus
TGGAGATTGAAGTAGGAGAGATGATTACTGTCAATTAAGTGACTGGAGATTGAAGTAGGAGAGATGATTACTGTAAGTTAGGTGACTGGAGATTGAAGTAGAAGAGATGATTACTGTCAGTCAGGTGACTGGAGATTATGTAGGAGAGATGATTACTGTAAGTTAGGTGACTAGAGATTGAAGTAGGAGAGATGATTACTGTAAGTTAGGTGACTGGAGATTGAAGTAGGAGAGATGATTACTGTAAGTTAGGTCACTGGAGATTGAAGTAGGAAAGATGATTACTGTCAGTTAGGTGACTGGATATTGAAGTGGGAGAAATGCTAACTATCAGTTAGGTGACTGGATATTGAAGTAGGAGAGATGATTACTGTA
>NW_013899158.1:0-271 GCF_000517525.1 Limulus polyphemus
GCAACGAACGTTCATATAAAATTTGGAGATAATCCGTCCAAATGGAACGACATACTGGTACAAAACGCAAAACCTTCCATATCTCCTTTAAAACAAACAGTAGGAAGGTAAAACTCTGCATATTACTACGCAACGTTAAAGTGTACCTACATACCAAATTTGGTGAAGAATCATCTATTTAGGACCCTCTGGTAATAAGTAATCGAAAAACAATCAGTAACGAAAAGCTTCACTGCAGTACACATACGCTTTCAGAAAAACAATAAAAGAG
>NW_013899159.1:0-255 GCF_000517525.1 Limulus polyphemus
GAGTACAGAATGTAGAGTATTTACTGCGTAACGGATAGAGTACAGTTTGTAGAGTATTTACTGCACCTGGATAGGGTACAGTATGTAGAGTATTTACTGCACTAGAGATAGAGTACAGAATGTAGAGTATTTACTGCTCCAGGGATAGGTACAATATGTAGAGTATATACTACACTAGGGATAGGTACACTATGTAGAGTAATTACTGCACCAGGGATAGAGTACACTATGTAGAGTATTTACTACACCAGGGAA
>NW_013899160.1:0-255 GCF_000517525.1 Limulus polyphemus
AAAAATACTGTGTACTATCTATAAAAAGACACAAGATTTAACGATACTGTGTACTGTGAATAAGAAGACACAAGATTTAACGATACTGTGCACTCTCAATAAGAAGACTCAAAATTTAACAATACTGTGTACTGTCAATAAGAAGACACAATATTCAACGATAATGTGTAATGTCAGTAAGAAAACACAAGATTTAACAATAATGTGTCCTGTCAATAAGAAGACAGAAGATATAACGATACTGTGTACTGTCAA
>NW_013899161.1:0-255 GCF_000517525.1 Limulus polyphemus
GGAGTCGTTGTAACAAGTATGGCTAAGGATGAGTATGGTGGTTATAAATTCGGTAACTAGAGTTACACATAGGTGTTCATGGAGTAGTTGTAGCAAGTAAGGCTAAAGATGAGTATGGTGGTTATGAATTCGGTAACTACAGTTAC
The DNA here is from genome assembly GCF_000517525.1 of Limulus polyphemus. Classification (NCBI taxonomy): domain Eukaryota; kingdom Metazoa; phylum Arthropoda; class Merostomata; order Xiphosura; family Limulidae; genus Limulus; species Limulus polyphemus. The sequence continues at coordinate 147 of NW_013899161.1, forward strand.
ACCTAAGTGTTCATGGAGTAGTTGTACCAAGTAAGGCTAAATATGAATATGGTGGTTTAAATTCGGTAACTATAGTTACACCTCGGTGTTTATGGCGTAGTTGTACCAT
>NW_013899162.1:0-255 GCF_000517525.1 Limulus polyphemus
TGAAATTGATACTGATATTTACCTATGTTATTTATATTTGATACTACAGTAATTGATACTGATATTTATCTATGTTATGTATATATGATACTACAGTAACTGATACTGATATTTACTTATGTTATGTATGTATGATATTACTGTAATTGATACCGATATTTACCTATGTTATGTATATATGATACTACAGTAATTGATACTGATATTTACGTATGTTATGTATATACGATACTACAGTAATTGATACTGATATTT
>NW_013899163.1:0-255 GCF_000517525.1 Limulus polyphemus
AGATATAATATCTACCCGTGTGTGTTTGTATCAAGTCACTTAGATATAACATCTACCCGTGTGTGTTTGTATCAAGTCACTTAGATATAATATCTATCCGTGTGTGTTTGTGTCAAGTCACTTAGATATAATATCTATCCGTGTGGATATGTATCAAGTCACTTAGATATAATATCTATCCGTGTGTGTTTGTATTAAGTCACTTAGATATAATATCTACCCGTGTGTGTTTGTATGAAGTCACTTAGATATAAC
>NW_013899164.1:0-254 GCF_000517525.1 Limulus polyphemus
GAATCTTCTACAACTTTGTCTACTAATGCAATTTTCCTTGCGAGAATGTTCCAGAACCTGATATTGTGAATTCGGAGGTTGTCGAACCCTCCACTGAGCTTATACGTGATTTACCAGTATCTAGTACAGAATTACCAGTGTCGAAGGCGAGGTCGCCTACTAAGCCTAATCCTGTAACTTATGTTACAAGCCTACGTACTTCGCGTATCTCTTCTAAACTGCTGACAGTAGATACACCAATGTTTCAGTCTCAG
>NW_013899165.1:0-709 GCF_000517525.1 Limulus polyphemus
TAGGTATTATGAGGTAGAGAAGAACAAAAGAACGAAAATAACAGTTTACTTGACCAATGTTTACGTTAAAACAGCATATGATCATACTATGTGAAAATAAAATTCCTATGTTAACAAAAAAAGGTAGAAACATAAAACATGCCTGAATAATACATGCAAATGGTTTACCATGAATTCCCATTACAACTTGCATCTTACAAAGGAACTCTATCCATACTTAAAGATATTGAAAAGCTTATAAAGTGTCAGACAAAAGTAGAGGGGATTTGTAGCACGAGTGAAAACGAAAAGAATGGGAATAAAAAATTATTAATTAAACGTAATACCATCGGAATTGCAGTTATTCTTATCTGAAGATCAACTGATATTTTAAGGAAATACTGTCCTTTTCTCGGATTGGATGCACATTATTATAGCATAATTTTGTCAAAGTACTCAGTCACACATCCAAGTCAACACACTTACAAGCAAATACAATACCACGTTCTATGTCGGAAAAAACAACTAACATTAAATTTAGAAGTAAAACTTTTTTTCAAGGGTTTCTAACCATTGTCAAGGAAGAATCTTTAAATAATTTATCCATATCTGACTCTGAATTCATATAAGAATAGATAGATCAAAATTATATTAGCAACAACTTTTCAAAAATTTCATTTATACATGTTTGATCTGTTAAATTAGTTTATCGTATATACATAATCAAGCT
>NW_013899166.1:0-255 GCF_000517525.1 Limulus polyphemus
CAACCTGTAACATATTTCATTATTTCAAGTTGCGAGCTTAACTTAGGATGGAGTAGAACCTGTGACATTAATGTGCCATACAACCTGTAATATATTTCAATATTTCAAGTTGCGAGCTTAACTTAGGATGGAGTAGAACCTGTGACATTAATGTGCCATACAACCTGTAATATATTTCATTATTTCAAGTTGCGAGCTTAACTTAGGATGAAGTAGGACCTGTGACATTAATGTGCCATACAACCTGTAACATAC
>NW_013899167.1:0-255 GCF_000517525.1 Limulus polyphemus
GGAAGTCACGTGACGCTGCTGGCGCAATTGGCGCTGGTAGCGTACGTTAAATTTCTCGATGATCATTAATGATCGGGGAGGCCCGAGAGCATTCGGGACGCCCCCTTTGTTGGTATATAGGCCTGGCAGTGAAAGCCTGGGGGAAATGAATGTATGATAAAGCGAACAATAGTCACGGTAAGTTTCGGGCGAAGTTATCAGGCGTGTATTATAAAAGTTGTTAAGTTGAAAGTGACGAGAAACGTACTGACTGTG
>NW_013899168.1:0-380 GCF_000517525.1 Limulus polyphemus
CCTAGGTGTAACTCTAGTTACCGAATTTGTAACCAACATACTCATCTTTAGTGTTATTTGGTACAACAACTCCACGAACACCTAGGTGTAACTCTAGTTACACGAATTTATAACCACCATACTCATCGATTAGCCTTAACTTGGTACAACTACTCCATAAACACCTAGGTGTAAGTATAGTTACCGAATTTGTAACTACCATACGCATCTTTAGCGTTATTTGGTACAACAACTACACGAACACCTAGGTGGTACTCTAGTTACCGAATTTGTAACCAACATACTCATCTTTAGCGTTATTTAGTACAATAACTCCACGAACACCTAGGTGTAACTCTAGTTACACAATTTATAACCACCATACTCATCTTTAGCCTTAC
>NW_013899169.1:0-255 GCF_000517525.1 Limulus polyphemus
CGAGTTAAGTCACAAGGCAGTGTTGTATTCTTACAAGTTGAAGGTAGACAATATTTGTTAAAGAAATGTTTGAGCTAAGCTAGCGAGTTAATGTTTGAGCTAAGCTAGCGAGTTAATGTTTGAGCTAAGCTAGCGAGTTAATGTTTGAGCTAAGCTAGCGAGTTAAGTCACAAGACAGTGTTATATCCTTACAAGTTGAAGGTAGACAATATTTATTGAAGAAATGTTTGAGCTAAGCTAGCGAGTTAATGTTTG
>NW_013899170.1:0-255 GCF_000517525.1 Limulus polyphemus
ATTTTTTCTTAATTTTTTTCTCCATCTATTGAGAGATAACTGAACTTGCAAGTATTTTTCCTTATTATTTGTTTCTCCATCTATTGAGAGATAACTGAACTTCCAAGTTTTTTCTCCGGCTATTGAGTGATAACTGAACATCCAAGTATTTTTCCTTATTATTTGTTTCTCCATCTATTGAGAGCTAACTGAACTTCCAAGTATGTTTTCTTAATTTTTTCTACATCTATTGAGAGCTAACTGAACTTCCAAGTA
>NW_013899171.1:0-255 GCF_000517525.1 Limulus polyphemus
ATAAACTATTAAACATTACAAGAAATGTTCAAGATGTTCTAATGAAATGTGTGTTGTAAGTTGGTTTATATATAAGGTTTTTGAAAAATTTTGTATTGAACACATTTTGATTGCATCAGACAATTACAGATTTAACCCATAATAATTGTAGTGTTTTCCTTTTACGTGGCTCGGCATGGCCAGGTGGATAAGGCGCTCGACTCACAATCTGAGGGTCGCGGGTTCGAATCCGCATCCCACCAAACATGCTCGCCC
>NW_013899172.1:0-255 GCF_000517525.1 Limulus polyphemus
TGAAGAAATTAACAACTTAAAGCATTCCTTTATTCACACCAATAAATTCCCAACAGATATAGTTGAAAAGCTCTCCAACATTTCCCACAATAAAACTCAACTCACGAAAATTGACACTAACAAATCCAACAACAGTACATTACACTGCAGTTTACCTTTTGTTCCTGAAAGCAGCTCAAGAATTATCCACACTTGGACTAAACTAGCCACTAAACACAATATTTCTGTCAACGTCAAATTCTCACAAAAACCCGG
>NW_013899173.1:0-308 GCF_000517525.1 Limulus polyphemus
CTTACTGTTTAGTGTGTGTCCTCTAGTTCTACCACTCTACAGTTAAGTATGTGTCCTCTAGTTCTACCACTCTACAGTTAAGTACGTGCCCTCTAGTCCTACCACTCTTACCATTAAGTATGTGTCCTCTAGTTCTACCACTCTTACTGTTTAGTATGTGTCCTCTAGTTCTACCACTCTTACCGTTAAGTACGTGCCCTCTAGTCCTACCACTCTTACCATTAAGTATGTGTCCTCTAGTTCTACCACTCTTACTGTTTAGTGTGTGTCCTCTAGTTCTACCACTCTACAGTTAAGTATGTGCCCTC
>NW_013899174.1:0-252 GCF_000517525.1 Limulus polyphemus
CAATAATAATATACAGGATTTATCAATACTGTGTACTGTAAATAAGAAGACACAAGATTTAACAATACTGTGTCCTGTCAATAAGAAGATACAGGATTTATCAATACTGTGTCCTGTCAAAAAGAAGACACAAGATTTAACAATACTGTGTCCTGTCAATAAGAAGATACATGATTTATCAATACTGTGTACTGTCAATAAGAAGATACAAGATTTAACAATACAGTGTCCTAGTCAATAAGAAGAAACAGG
>NW_013899175.1:0-255 GCF_000517525.1 Limulus polyphemus
ATATGAGAATTAGCAGGCTAGTTGGGAAACAAAACACCAAATACTGATACATCCAGCTACTTGGGAATTAGCAGGCTGGTTGGGAAACAAAACATCAAATACTGACACATCCAGCTACTTGAGAATTAGCAGGCTGGTTGGGAAACAAAACATCAAATACTGATATAGCCAGCTACTTGGGAATTAGCAGGCTGGTTGGGAAACAAAACATCAAATACTGATACATACAGCTACTTGAGAATTAGCAGGCTGGTT
>NW_013899176.1:0-255 GCF_000517525.1 Limulus polyphemus
TTAGCCATCGACCTAATCAGCCTTAGACAATGGGCAGCCCCTTCCAGACCCTGCAGCTAAACCCTAATGCAAACATCTTCAGTCCTGCCAGAAGTCACGTTCCAGACACGTGTCAGCAGTAGGGTTGATCTAGAACGAAGGAAGCCACAGGAATTCGATTGTAAGGTACCATGGGAAGCATATAGAGCACAATTTGAGCTACTTGCAGAAATGAATGGATGGACAGAGGAGCAGAAAGCAGTGTACCTGGCAACC
>NW_013899177.1:0-255 GCF_000517525.1 Limulus polyphemus
ATATACAAGACTAACACATATCTAGTAAACGCTAGGGCAATCTTGAAGGAACAGGATATTTCTAGAAACAGGTGGCGTGTTACAAGTCACATGACCTCGCTGACGCAGCAATATTTCATCTATGTAACGTTTCCATGTATAAGGTTTTACAGGGCTTAGTTGTAAAAGCTGGTTTTCAATATGACCCATAAAATTATTGGAATAACTGAGAGCCATTTTGGTACCCATTGCAGTGCCATTAATCTGAATGTAATG
>NW_013899178.1:0-302 GCF_000517525.1 Limulus polyphemus
ACGAGTTAATAAACACATTGGCTGCAGACTAAAGTCAACAGTGGGTCAAACACGTGTAGATATGTTGTAAATATATGAGTTAATTAATAAAGCGGCTACAGACTAAAGTCAACAGTGGGTCATAAAACGATACTAGCTATTGGGTCCTATTTAATCCAGTCGGTCTTAAACAAACACGTGTAGATATGTTGTAAATATACGAGTTAATAAACACATTGGCTGCAGACTAAAGTCAACAGTGGGTCAGAGAACGATACTAGCTAATGGGTCCTATTTAATCAAGTCGGTCTTAAACAAATACA
>NW_013899179.1:0-254 GCF_000517525.1 Limulus polyphemus
GCAGTTATGATGATTGGATCTTCCTGGCAGAGTTACGCAGTTACGATGATTGGATCTTCCTCGTAGAGTTACGCAGTGACGATGATTGGATCTTCCTGGCAGAGTTAAACAATCACGATGATTGGATCTTCCTGGCAGAGTTACGTAGTCATGATAATTGGATCTTCCTGGCAGAGTTACGCAGTTACGATGATTGGATCTTCCTGTCAGAGTTACACAGTCATGATAATTGGATCTTCCAGGCAGAGTTACGC
>NW_013899180.1:0-255 GCF_000517525.1 Limulus polyphemus
TTACTTTTCAGTTTACAGGATTGGTTGACTATATTAACAGTCTTGTTTGAGAATTCTTTGAAAAAGTTATTTAAAATACAGTTTTTGGGAACTTCGGGAAACCACATTTTGTTGTAGTTACCTGTGATAAAAGTCTGTTGGTTGATGTCATGGATTTCTTCTTTCTGTAGTTGGAAGATGTTTGAGGGAGAGGTGGTCTTTTGTTCTTTGATGTAGCGGGTCACTAGTCTTCTGGCTAGATCTTCTAGACACGAC
>NW_013899181.1:0-255 GCF_000517525.1 Limulus polyphemus
ACTTGTGTCGTCAAAGTTTCGTCGGAATGAAGTTACGGAAAAATCAATTAACAACGGAGATGTAACAATATACGTAAGATTAGTGTAGGTTCGTTTAGTGGTACTTTTTCATTGAATATTTGTGTCACAAAATATAAAAAAGTTTAGCCACTTAACAATTTTATGCAAAGTAGCTAAAGTAACCTTAAAGTTTCAAATAAGCAAAGCAATCATTACACTCAGTTCACACGCAAGACATCGAGACACCTGTATGCT
>NW_013899182.1:0-252 GCF_000517525.1 Limulus polyphemus
GTGTTGGTTGGTTCGTTGTCACTGTAATATCTAGTGGTGTTGGTTGGTTCGTTTGTCACTGTAATATCTAGTGGTGTTGGTTGGTTCGTTCGTCACTGTAACATCTAGTGGTGTTTGTTGTTACGTTCGTCAGTGTAATATCTAGTGGTGTTTGTTTGTTCGTTTGTACACTGTACCATCTAGTGGTGTTTGTTGGTTCGTTCGTCAGTGTAATATCTAGTGGTGTTTGTTGGTTCGTTTGTCGTTGTACCA
>NW_013899183.1:0-255 GCF_000517525.1 Limulus polyphemus
GTAACTCTAATGACCTATAATATATATATGCTGTGAATTATGTAAATAATATTAGAAGAGTATTGAACACTTATCTCTAATGACCTGTAATATATATATATGCTGTGAATGATGTAAATAATATTAGAAGAGTATTGAACACATATCTTTAATGACCTATAATATATATATATATATATGTATGCTGTAAATGATGTAAATAATATTAGAAGAGTATTGAACACATATCTCTAATGACCTATAATATATATACGC
>NW_013899184.1:0-252 GCF_000517525.1 Limulus polyphemus
AGAAATAAATAAGGTATGATCGTTGTAGAAAATACTATATTCATAGAAAATTTAACGAACTTGATGGTCTTTTCAAAAAGATACAAATTATTTTTGGTACTATTCTGTAAGCATGGCCAGGTGGATAAGGCGCTCGACTCACAATCTGAGGGTCGCGGGTTCGAATCCGCATACCACCAAACATGTTCGCCCTTTCAGCCGTGGGGGCGTTATAATGTGATGGTCAATCCCATATTCGTTGGTAAAAGAGTA
>NW_013899185.1:0-254 GCF_000517525.1 Limulus polyphemus
CACGAAAACAATAAAGTGTTTATAACAATATTTATGTTAAAAACATGATTCTTTCACATAGCAGCACGAAAACAATCAAGTGTTTATAACAATATCTATGTTAAAAACATGATTCTTTCACATAGCAGCACGAAAACAATCAAGTGTTTATAACAATATCTATGTTAAAAACATGATTGTTTCACATAGCAGCACGAAAACAATCAAGTGTTTATAACAATATCTGTTAAAAACATGATTCTTTCACATAGCAG
>NW_013899186.1:0-420 GCF_000517525.1 Limulus polyphemus
ATTTAATAGCAGCATTTGTCATAATGATATTATAATAATATAGTTGTACACTACTTATTTTAATAGCAGCATTTGTCATAATGATATTATAATAATATAGTTGTACACTACGTATTTTAATAGCAGCATTTGTCATAATGATATTATAATAATATAGTTTTACACTACGGATTTTAATAGCAGCACTTGTCGTAATTATATTATAATAATATAGTTGTACACTACTTATTTTAATAGCAGCATTTGTCATAATGATATTACAATAATATAGTTTTACACTACGTATTTTAATAGCAGCACTTGTCGTAATGATATTATAATAATATAGTTTTACACTACTTATTTTAATAGCAGCACTTGTCATAATGATATTATAATAATATAGTTGTACACTACGTATTTTAATAGCAGCACTTGTCA
>NW_013899187.1:0-253 GCF_000517525.1 Limulus polyphemus
ATAAGATATAAAGTTATGTTGTAAGTTATATAAGACATAAAGTTATATGAGATATAAAGTTATCTTGTAAGTTATATAAGACATAAAGTTATGTTGTAAGTTACATAAGACATAAAGTTATATAAGATATAAAGTTATGTTGTAAGTTATATAAGATATAAAGTTATGTTGTAAGTTATATAAGACATAAAGTTATGTTGTAAGTATATAAGACATAAAGTTATGTTGTAAGATATATAAGACATAAAGTTAT
>NW_013899188.1:0-255 GCF_000517525.1 Limulus polyphemus
CTGGAAAATGGTCTATAAGAAATAGTACAGCTTATAAAATGAGTCAGATCACCGTAGACCGGTAAGGCAATCACTGACTGGCATGTCCTTTCGCCAATCAGGAAATGTCACAAACCTACTGAAGGATGTGTAGATTGTATAGGAATTCTTTCTGGCGGCAAAGGACATGTTTATGTGTTTTAATAAAGGTGGCTTCCAAAATATAGAAATGAAAGGTCAACCGACCATTTGCAATAATTTCAAACCTGCAATCCG
>NW_013899189.1:0-253 GCF_000517525.1 Limulus polyphemus
TATATGTCAGAGGAAATTTTACGCCCCTTCACATCTGCGCCCGGGGGCGACTGCCCCTTGCCGCCCTCTTGCTACGCTACTGAGTGTGTGTTTTGCACTCGTCGAGAGCGAAGTTATCGAGATTGTGAATCACTGTGATTTATAGCGTGTATTATAAAGGTTGTTAAGTTTAAAGTGACGAGAAACGTACTGACTGTGGAAATTCTGTGTATTGTATTGAGGAAGCATAAACTGGTTTAATCAAGAAAGGATG
>NW_013899190.1:0-457 GCF_000517525.1 Limulus polyphemus
ACAGTGTGATAAAGGAACTCTCGTATTTTTTTTTCACAAACTAGTAAAAGTGTTATTACAAAATAAAGTTTTATTGATGATTTTGTAGTATAAGTCTTTTGTATTACATTATCTTTTCTAGAACAGTGAATTTATTTAACTAAAACTGAAAATCTTTAAGCAAAAGGTTTTTTATCATTATATCGTCTTTTTAGGATAAACTAGACTGCAGTGACCCGTTGGGTCACCCACTATTCAGAGGTTATGAAGAATTCAAGTTTAATTTCAATATTGCACCCAAATGAAGGTTTATTTTGAGATAATTTAATTAAATATTTCAATCCATTCGTGATATTAATAATTCAAGAAAATATATTTGATTGTTGATCGGGAGTAAAAGGAAATACCATTTCATTTTTCAAAGAAGATGGGAACATTGACAGGGAAATAGATTTGAATGAAGAAGTTTCGTAAAGAG
>NW_013899191.1:0-255 GCF_000517525.1 Limulus polyphemus
TCAAGGTGTTAGATAATGAAGGAGTACCAGAAGCCACGCAGAAGCTTTATGGTGTGACAGGACATTCTACAAGGTTGTGGGGACCAGTATGGGTAACTATTGAACTCATGGGCATAAAGGACAGACAGAAAGTATACTTGGCTGACATGGAAGACGAATGCATATTAGGATTGGACTATCTACTACCGAGGAAGTTTGTAATTGACTTTGATAAAATGACGTTTGGGAATAACAAAGGCCAAGTCCTGGTAACTA
>NW_013899192.1:0-254 GCF_000517525.1 Limulus polyphemus
GAAGTCTGGTATGAAACTGTCAAAACGAGTGTATAAGTCAGTAAATGTTTTCTTACGGTAAATTGATGTAGCAAAGAGATTGTTTATTTTGTTATTTAAACGTCTATAAAAGTTAAGTTATGGTTTTCTTCCATCTCACATGTAAAGTTTATAGATGCATGTTGCGAGTTTAGGTATTCTAAAAATCAACTCCTCCCTGTTATCATTGATGTAATCAATTCTGGATTCTCAGTATTTTTATTTGATATTTATTA
>NW_013899193.1:0-374 GCF_000517525.1 Limulus polyphemus
ACAGTACACAGTTTCGTTAAATCTTGTGTCTTCTTATTGACAGTACACAGTATCGTTAAATCTTGTGTCGTCAATAACAAGACACAAGATTTAACGACACTGTGTACTGTCAATAGGAAAGTACACAGTATCGTTAAATCTTGTGTCTTCTTATTGACTGGACACATTATTGTTAAATCTTGTGTTTCCTTACTGACAGTACACAATATCGTTAAATCTTGTGTCTTCTTATTGACAGTACACAGTATCGTTAAATCTTGTGTCTTCTTATTGACAGTACACAGTATCGTTAAATCTTGTGTCTTTTATTAGATAGTACACAATATCGTTAAATCTTGTGTCTTCTTATTGACAGTACACAGTATCGTTAAATC
>NW_013899194.1:0-487 GCF_000517525.1 Limulus polyphemus
GGTTTAACGATACTATCTATTGTCAATAAGAAGACACAAGATTTAACGATACTGTGTACTATCAATAAGAAGACATAAGATTTAACGATACTGTGTACTATCAATAAGAAAACACAATATTCAACGATAATATGTATTGTCAATAAGAAAACACAAGATTTAACAATAATGTGTCCTGTCAATAAAAAGACATAAAATTTAACGATACTGTGTACTGTCAATAAGAAGACACAAGATTTAACGATACTGTGTTCTCAGTATACATTATCGTTGAATATTGTGTTTTCTTATTGATAGTACACAGTATCGTTAAATCTTGTGTCTTCTTATTGACTCAGTAAGAAAATACAAGATTTAACAATAATGTGTACTGTCTGTCTTCTTATTCAATATTCAACGATAATGTGTATGTCAGTAAGAAAACACAAAGATTTAGCAATAATGTGTCCTGTCAATAAGAAGACACAAGATTTAACGATACTGCGTA
>NW_013899195.1:0-255 GCF_000517525.1 Limulus polyphemus
AGGTCTATGTCAACTCCAATCTCTGTCCCCACTATTCCTTCCAGTGACTGCCTGGGTCAACCTCCTCAGGCACCAGTCTCTGGTGTTCGTGCGGGTCCTTCTTAAAAGCAGGACAATCATTCGATCACGTCTGCAATCATTGGATTCTCACTCTGTTGACAGAGATCTGCCCTCTCAATCAAGGGCAAGATCCATGCAGGTCGATCGACCTCCATCTAGTAAAAAAACAGTGTTGTCATAAACCGAAGGGTTCTC
>NW_013899196.1:0-255 GCF_000517525.1 Limulus polyphemus
AAAGATACATATAGTTAAATAATAGGTTCTACAATCGTCTAAATCTTTACTGTGAAGATACATATAGTTAAATAATAGGTTCAACAATCGTCTAAATCTTTACTGTAAAGATACATATAGTTAAATAATAGGTTCTACAATCGTCTAAATCTTTACTGTGAAGATACATATAGTTAAATAATAGATTCAACAATCGTCTAAATCTTTACTGTGAAGATACATATAGTTAAATAATAGGTTCAACAATGGTCTAAA
>NW_013899197.1:0-255 GCF_000517525.1 Limulus polyphemus
TGGCATATCTGTCCTTGGAGCCATGAGTGCAATCACTACACTACTATTTGAAATCTGTTTCTGTTTACCGTGGCAGTTATTTCGATTTAAACCTTTTAACCCCAGGCCAAATTAACTTGACCAAGAGTCAAAAATAATCGGGGGTGTTCAGAATAATTATCTCTTCATCCCGCTCACGGACTATATGTATCGTGAAAAAAAAAGTAATCATAAAAAAAAGACTTTAAATTGAATAAAAATAAAATAAAAAGAAAT
>NW_013899198.1:0-250 GCF_000517525.1 Limulus polyphemus
AAACATACACTGTTTACAGATACAAGTTCTATGTACATGCTGGTCAGTCAGACCACACAGAGACACCGCCAAAACATACACTGTTTACAGATACAAGTTCTATGTACATGCTGGCCAGTCAGACTACACAGAAACACCGCCAAACATACACTGTTTATAGATACAAGTTCTATGTACATGCTGGCCAGTCAGACTACACAGAGACACCGCCAAAACATACACTGTTTATAGATACAAGTTCTATGTACAT
>NW_013899199.1:0-255 GCF_000517525.1 Limulus polyphemus
AGTAGTTGTACCAAGTAAGGCTAAAGATGAGAATGGTGGTTATAAATTCGGAAACTAGAGTTACACCTACGTGTTCGTGGAGTAGTTGTACCAAGTAAGGCTAAAGATGAGTATGTTGGATATAAACTCGGTAACTACAGTTACACCTAGGTATTTATGGAGTAGTTGTACCAAGTAAGGCTAAAGATGAGTATGGTGGTTAAAAACTCTGTAACTAGAGTTACAACTAGGTTTCATTTAGTAGTTGTACCAAGT
>NW_013899200.1:0-254 GCF_000517525.1 Limulus polyphemus
AACCAGATTGACAGAACACAATAACAAACCGTCCCACGTTTTTCACCTTTGCAGCTCAAAAAACCATAGTATATCTATTAAAAACACAGTCATTTTAAACAAAGAACCCAAGCATAAACAAACGAAAATCAAGCAATCCATCTTAATCGAACAAAACAACCCTACTCTAAACCAACACCACGGGGTGCTTAGATACCTCTTCTAAGTTTCACAACAGTTCTGGTCATGTGACTTCTTTGTTCAATCTGTATATA
>NW_013899201.1:0-745 GCF_000517525.1 Limulus polyphemus
ATGTAGAGAGTGAAAATCATTTAATTATTTCTTAATGTAGGAAGTGAAAATAATTTATTTGTTTCTTGATGTTTGTAGTGAAAATAATTTACTTGTTTCTTGATGTATGTAGTGAAAATCATTTACTTATTTCTTGATGTAGGGAGTGAAACGTTAATGATTTTTACTTTCTACATCAAGAAACAAGTAAATGATTTTCACTCCCAACATTAAGAAACAAGTTAAAAGTTTTCACTTCCTACATTAAGAAAGAAGCTAATGATTTTCACTCTCTACATCAAGAAACAAGTAAATGACCCTAGTTTAAGAAACAAAGTGAAAATCATTTACTTGTTTCTTGATGTATGTAGTGAAAATCATTTACTTGTTTCTTCATGTAGGGAGTGAAAATCATTTACTTCTTTCTTGATGTAGGTAGTGAGAATCATTTACTTGTTTCTTGTTGTAGGGAGTGAAAATCATTTACTTGTTTCTTGTTGTAGGGAGTGAAAATCTTTTAAATGTTTCTTTACATTAAGAAACAATTAAATGATTTTCACTCTCTACATCCTTTACATCAAGAAACAAGTAAATGATTTTCATTCCCTACAACAAGAAACAAGTAAATGTTTTTCACTCCCTACAACAAGAAACAAGTAATTGATTTCCACTCTCTACATCAAGAAACAAGTAAATGATTTTCACTTCCAGTGAAAATCAATTACTTGTTTCTTGATGTAGAGAGGGAAAATCATTTAATTATTTC
>NW_013899202.1:0-255 GCF_000517525.1 Limulus polyphemus
GTAATATGCAGAGTTTTACCTTCCTACTGTTTGTTTTAAAGGAGTTATGGAACGTTTTGCGTTTTGTACCAGTACGTCGTTCCATTTGGACGGATCATCTCAAAAGATTTGTATGAACGTTCGTTGCATACTTGCGTGTTTACATGCAAAATTCTAGCCTTCTATTGTCATTTTTGCGACTTTTTTTGTCGTTTTATGTTACTCTTTTATTGGCTTTTCTGAAAGCGTATCTGTACTGCAGTGAGCGCTTTTAGT
>NW_013899203.1:0-247 GCF_000517525.1 Limulus polyphemus
GTTGTTTACGTTTCTCCTCACTACGAAACCTATGTTAAAGGATCAGTAAAAAAGATGTGTAAAGAAATAAGTTTTTCTGTAACTCAGTCGTGGTAGGTTTAGTGTAGATTGAACATATGTTTTTCGTATCACAGTACTTGACCACATTTTATGGACCCTTGGCCACCCATAATGACAGTCTTAGCATGAGACCTCGATGCTACCATCAAACGTGGGTTTCTGTTTATTTTTCTTTTCGCCAACGAAA
>NW_013899204.1:0-254 GCF_000517525.1 Limulus polyphemus
GAACCATAGAGAGAACCAAATAACTAGAATGATAGAGCCATATGAAGAGCCGGACAACCAATGAAATTCAAAAACCTGTAAGATGGTACCGGAAAAATGGGAAATATTATAAAAACTGGAAGATAAAACTATCTAGAAAGTCGGACAACCAGTGATATTAAAATCAAAACTGTAAGACAGTGCCGGACGACAAGAGAGAGTATAAAAAACGCTGGAAGATAGAGGCGGACAGCATGTAAGAATTTAAAGAATTA
>NW_013899205.1:0-250 GCF_000517525.1 Limulus polyphemus
ATCCAGGGACAAATCCCCCCACCTTCATTGTTTATTGCAAGACTGTAACTAGATAGATCCAGGGACAAATCCCCCCCCACCTTCATTGTTTATTACAAGGCTGTAACTAGATAGATCCAGGGACAAATCCCCCCACCTTCATTGTTTATTACAAGACTGTAACTAGATAGATCCAGGGACAAATCCCCCCACCTTCATTGTTTATTACAAGGCTGTAACTAGATAGATCCAGGGACAAATTCCCACCCCC
>NW_013899206.1:0-255 GCF_000517525.1 Limulus polyphemus
AGTATTGTTGGATTAGTCTTCTGTTGTCATAAGTTACATCTGAGTCCAGTACTGTTGGATTAGTCTTCTGTTGTCATAAGTTACACCTGAGTCCAGTACTGTTGGATTAGTCTTCTGTTGTCATAAGTTACACCTGAGTCCAGTACTGTTGGATTAGTCTTCAGTTATCATAGTTTACATCTAAGTCGAATAATGTGGATTAGCCTTCGGTTGTCATAAGTTACATCTGAGTCAAATAATGTTGGATTAGTCTTC
>NW_013899207.1:0-300 GCF_000517525.1 Limulus polyphemus
TACAAGATAAACCAGTGTATTTATTGTTCCAACAATAGCTTATACATATCTACAAGATAAACCAGTGTATTTATTGTTCCAACAATAGCTTATACATATCTACAAGATAAACCAGTGTATTTATTGTTCCAACAATATATTATACATATCTACAAGATAAACCAGTGTATTTATTGTTCCAACAATATATTATACATATCTACAAGATAAACTAGTGTATTTATTGTTCCAACAATAGCTTATACATATCTACAAGATAAACCAGTGTATTTATTGTTCCAACAATATATTATACCTATG
>NW_013899208.1:0-255 GCF_000517525.1 Limulus polyphemus
TATTTATAAGAGCTATAATAACAGCTAAGAGTGAATCTTTTGATTCAAAGTAACGAGCTACGAATCTAGACTTAACGTTACATATTGTAACTCGCTAAATAAAAGTTGAAAAATTCATCTTTTCAATTAATAAAAACCTAATTTACTGTCTTATTATACTTTACATTAAACCTCATTGAATCAAAGGTTAAATTTCTGTATTCCGTATTTATGGTAAAGCTAATAAGGATATCTGTCTTCGTCTACAGAGTGAAC
>NW_013899209.1:0-499 GCF_000517525.1 Limulus polyphemus
ATTACAAACAAACAAGTTGTTATATATGTCGTACATTTTCTGCTTTGTTAAGGTTTTTTCCACATAAAAGACCAGACAATTAATATTCCAAAGGTGTGATATGAATTTTATTTTTCAATTTTAATCCTTTAAAGGTTAAGACATTCTACCTTGAGAAGCTTATATCTTTAAAGGTTTAGACATTCTACCTTGAGAAGCTTATATCTTTAAAGGTTTAGACATTCTACCTTGAGAAGCTTATATCTTTAAAGGTTTAGACATTCTACCTTGAGAAGCTTATATCTTTAAAGGTTTAGACATTCTACCTTGAGAAGCTTATATCTTTACTGGTTTAGACGTTCTTTCTTGAGAAGCTTATATCTTTACTGGTTAAGACATTCTTCCTTGAGACGTTGCTTCGTCTCTTCTGGCGCGTAATGCGCGTTAATTGTCACCGGTGATGAAAAATAGATTCTCTATGCGAATATTAAACGCCAAAAACAATAGCTCAGTCCTAGAC
>NW_013899210.1:0-252 GCF_000517525.1 Limulus polyphemus
ACCGGAACTTGGCCTTTGTTGTTCCCAAACATCATTTTATCAAAATCAATTACAAACTTTCTCGGTAGTAGATAGTCCAATCCTAATATGCGTTCGTCTTCAATGTCAGCCAAGTATACTTCCTGTCTGTCCTTTATGCCCATGAGCTCAATAGTCACCCACACTGGTCCCCACAATCTTGTAGAATGTCCTGTCACACCACAAAGCTTCTCTATGGTTTCTTGTACTCCTTCGTGATTTAACACCTTGATG
>NW_013899211.1:0-255 GCF_000517525.1 Limulus polyphemus
TACCCAAAGGAAAAAAAATGTCATCAATGTAGCGTCCCTAAAATGTTGGTTTGCCTGTACAACATTCCAACAGTCTCATCTCTAAGTCTCCCATAAATATGTTGGTACAGTTTGATGCTATCTTGGTGCCCACATCTGTGCTATTTGTTTGAATATAGAACTCATTAGTAAAATCAAAACTGTTTAGTGTAAGCACTAGTTCAGCTAAGTCTGTAATAATTTTAGTGTTGGCTTTATCTAGTTTTAGCAGATAAG
>NW_013899212.1:0-255 GCF_000517525.1 Limulus polyphemus
GGGGGGGCGTCAAACCTGAAAGAAAATTGTGTGAAAGAGTACGAATTCATCGACAACAAATTCGGGATCCATCAACACGCAGTATTTTGTTTGGATAATACTTATTGCAATGTAAAATTCGTAATTTTCCATGTTACAAAATATTTTCAAATAGTGTATTACAACTTATTCCACCTAACAACTGATTGTTAAAAGTATCAAGTTTATGTAAGTTTTGTCACTCTTTTTATCAGTTGTTTTCTTTTGTTTTTATTG
>NW_013899213.1:0-256 GCF_000517525.1 Limulus polyphemus
CATGCGATGCGGAATATTATGAGCACCACATTTTTGTTTCAGCCGTGTTGTCATTCTCACTTAATTGCTCTAACAATCCTAGCAATTCATCCAGTTTTTCATGTACAAACTTTTACTGCCTTTTCTCTTGCACTCCACCGTGTTTCTGATTCACACTCAAGCTCCTGCTGCAGTTCGTCACATCAAGTTGTTGAATGAGCAAAGAAATTATAAATGACTTCAATTATACCAAAAAAGGTAGTAACTGTTGTTTCCT
>NW_013899214.1:0-255 GCF_000517525.1 Limulus polyphemus
TCTAGCACACATAAGTCTACAGGTGGAGATGACGTCTAGCACACATAAGTCTACAGGTGGAGATGACATCTAGCACACATAAATATACAGGTGGAGATGACATCTACCACACATAAGTCTACAGGTGGAGATGACATCTAGCACACATAAATATACAGGTGGAGATGACATCTAGCACGCATAAATATACAGGTGGAGATTACGTCTAGCACACATAAATATACAGGTGGAGATGACATCTAGCACACATAAGTA
>NW_013899215.1:0-209 GCF_000517525.1 Limulus polyphemus
TCCTGTGTTTTCTTACTGACAGTACACATTATCGTCGAATATTGTCTCTTCTTACTGACAGTACACAGTATTGTTTAATCTTGTGTCTTCTTATTGACAGTACACAGTATCGTTAAATCTTGTGTCTTCTTATTGACAGTACACAGTATCGTTAAATCTTGTGTCTTCTTATTGACAGTACACAGTATCGTTAAATCTTGTGTCTTCTC
>NW_013899216.1:0-255 GCF_000517525.1 Limulus polyphemus
CCTCGGGGATATAAATATTAGTACTTCTTGAACCTCGGAGATATAAATATTAGTACTTCTTGAACCTCGGAGATATAAATATTAGTACTTCTTGAACCTCAGGAAATAAATATTAGTATTTCTTGAACCTCGAGGAAATAAATATTAGTACTTCTTGAACCTCGGGGAAATAAATATTAGTACTTCTTGAACCTCGGGGAAATAAATATTAGTACTTCTTGAACCTCGGGGAAATAAATATTAGTACTTCTTGAA
>NW_013899217.1:0-255 GCF_000517525.1 Limulus polyphemus
CTAACATTAATGCCCTCTTTCGGTCGATTGTTTCTTTACATAAACCTCCTATTTTTTTAAAAACAACTTTATAAATATACGAGTGAAAATTTTAAGTTTAAAACATCAACATGAGCTTTGGATATATTTTGTAAAGTGAAATGTAAGGGAAAATTAACTGATAATGAGATATGGAAATTTTTGATAAAGTGAAATGTGAAGGAAAATTAATTGATAATGTTTGTTTGTTTGAAGTTAAGCACAAAGCTACACAAT
>NW_013899218.1:0-298 GCF_000517525.1 Limulus polyphemus
ATTTAACACTAACCTATCAAACTTATTTTTATTTAACACTAACCATTTAACACTAACCTATCAAACTTATTTTCATTTAACACTAACCTATCAAACTTATTTTCATTTATCGCTAACCTATCAAACTTATTTTTATTTAATGCTAACCTATCAAACTTATTTTTATTTAACGCTAACCTATCAAACATATTTCTATTTAACGCTAACCTATCAAACTTATTTTTATTTAACGCTAACCTATCAAACTTATTTTTATTTAACGCTAACCTATCAAACTTATTTTTATTTAACGCTAACC
>NW_013899219.1:0-255 GCF_000517525.1 Limulus polyphemus
AATCAATTGATTATATGGAAGTACATAACGGTTAACTAATTGATGCTACAAATAGACACATAATTATATAACAGTCAACCATCTTTAACCAATCATTTCATTATATGGAAGTACATGACGGCTAACTAACTGATGTTACAGATAGATACATCATTATATAACAGTCAACCATCTTTAACCAATCAATTGATTATATGGAAGTACATGACGGCTAACTAACTGATGTTAAAGATAGATACACAATTATGTAACAGT
>NW_013899220.1:0-930 GCF_000517525.1 Limulus polyphemus
TCTGTTTGAATGATGTTATTCTTAAAGCTCTTCTTTGTTTATAATATAATTGAAGACAAAAAAACAACTACAATAAAATCGACACTATCCGAAACTTTGATAAGAGATTATGAAATAACTATTGGAGATTTTGATAAAAGGATCTCTATTTTGAAAGTCTTACATCAAGGGCATCTTTTTGTTGAAATATGAAGAAAATCTATTTTTTTCAAAATTTGGGAAAAAACATTTTTCACCTAAAACCAAAGGCTATAGCCCTATGAATTTTTTAGGAAAATGGAAAAAAGTGTTTTTTTGACGCAAAATTAATAGAAAAATATCCGACAGTGTTTATTTCGTCGAAATTCTGAAAATTGAAACATTATAGCATTGACGAAAAACATTATCTCCCTATAAATGCTAAAAAATGAACTTTCGCTAACCCAGAGTAAAAATAATCCAAAAGGTGGAGTTCATTTGACAAGAAGGGCCATGTAGGCCAACTATAAAAAAGAATAACATCATTCAAACAAAAGTCTTTAATAGTTATTTCATAATCTCTTATCAAAGTTTCGGATAGTGTCGATTTTATTGTTGTTGTTTTTTTGTCTTCAATTATATTATAAACAAAGAAGAGGGAGATTTTGATAAAAGGATCTCTATTTTGAAAGTCTTACATCAAGGGCATCTTTTTGTTGAAATATGAAGAAAATCTATTTTTTTCAAAATTTGGGAAAAAACATGGGCCTTTGGTTTTAGGTGAAAATATGAATTTTTTAGGAAAATGGAAAAAAGTGTTTTTTTGACGCAAAATTAATAGAAAAATATCCGACAGTGTTTATTTCGTCGAAATTCTGAAAACTGAAACATTGTAGCATTGACGAAAAACATTATCTCCCTATAAATGCTAAAAATTAACGAAAGTTCATTTCCCTAAAGTAAAAATAATCC
>NW_013899221.1:0-325 GCF_000517525.1 Limulus polyphemus
CATTAGTATACCTAAACTCAGTTACTTACCATATACACACACCATTAGTATACCTAAACTCAGTTAACTACAATGTACACACACCATTAGTATACCTAAACTCAGTTAACTACCCATATACACACCATTAGTATACCTAAACTCAGTTAACTACCGTATACACACACCATTAGTATACCTGTGTATATGGTAGTTAACTGAAATTATGTACACTAATGGTTGTATATATCCATTAGTATACCTAAACTCAGTTAACTACCCATATACACACCATTAGTATACCTAAACTCAGTTAACTACCGTATACACACACCATTAGTATACC
>NW_013899222.1:0-256 GCF_000517525.1 Limulus polyphemus
GAAAGGGACATAAACATCAGATTGTAAGGCGGGAAGGGACATAAACATGAGACTGTAAGGCAGGAAAAGGACACAACCATCAAACTGAAAGACAGGAAGGGACATAACCATCAGATTGTAAGGCGGGAAGGGACATAAACATGAGACTGTAAGGCAGGAAAGGACACAACCATCAAACTGAAAGACAGAAAGGGACATAAACATCAGATTGTAAGGCGGGAAGGGACATAAACATGAGACTGTAAGGCAGAAAAGG
>NW_013899223.1:0-285 GCF_000517525.1 Limulus polyphemus
AGCCGTATTTAATCCTAATAATGTAGTGTTACCAACATACTTGACTGTAGCCATCTTTAATCCTAATAATGTAGTGTTACCAACATACATGACGGTAGCCATCTTTAATCCAAATAATGTAGTGTTACCAACATACTTGACTGTAGCCATCTTTAATCCTAATAATGTAGTGTTACCAACATACATGACTGTAGCCATCTTTAATCCTAATAACGTAGTGTTAACAACATACTTGACTGTGACCATCTTTAATCCTAATAATGTAGTGTTACCAACATACTTGAC
>NW_013899224.1:0-255 GCF_000517525.1 Limulus polyphemus
ATACTGTGTACTGTCAATAAGAAGACACAAGATTTAACGATACTGTGTACTGTCAATAAGAAGACACAAGATTTAACGATACTGTGTACTGTCAATAAGAAGACAAAAGATTTAACAATACTGTGTACTCTCAATGAGAAGACACACGATTTAGCAATACTGTGTACTATCTATAAAAAGACAATAGATTTTACGATACTGTGTACTGTCAATAAGAAGACACAAGATTTAACGATACTGTGTTCTGTCAATAAG
>NW_013899225.1:0-255 GCF_000517525.1 Limulus polyphemus
TTAAATTTGTTTTACGTAATTGAAACATATTTAGATTATACAGTAATCCTATTTATTGATGTAGTTTTTTTTAATTAAAAATTGACACTTCCAGTCCTGCATGACGCACACCTACGTACAGTGTAAACTGATGGTGTTAAGAAATTTATTGTATTTTTTATAAATAAAAACTAAACTGAAACATGCAATGAAAAAATGGTTTGATAAGAAATCAGTGTAGCTTGTAAGCCTACTTTTCTTTCAAGAATCTGGTCT
>NW_013899226.1:0-254 GCF_000517525.1 Limulus polyphemus
CCATTTCCTTTGAATGTTAACTTGTTTGGTGTACTAGAAGTCTGATGTCATTTTCTCTGAATGTTACCTTGTTTGGTGTACTAGAAGTCTGATGTCATTTTCTCTGAATGTTAACTTGTTTGGTGTACAAGAAGTTTGATGCCATTTCCTTTGAATTTTAACTGGTGTACAAGAAGTTTGATGTCATTTCCTCTGAATGTTAACTGGTGTACAATAAGTTTGATGTCATTTCCTCTGAATGTTAACTGGTGTAC
>NW_013899227.1:0-255 GCF_000517525.1 Limulus polyphemus
AGATAATACACTGCAACGTTTAATGTAGCAGATAATACACTGCAATGTTAAATGTAGCAAATAATACAGTGCAACGTTGAATGTAGCAGATAATACACTGCAATGTTGAATGTAGCAGATAATACACTGCAATGTTAAATGTAGCAGATAATACACTGCAATGTTAAATGTAACAGATAATACACTGCAATGTTGAATGTAGCAAATAATACACTGCAACGTCTAATGTAGCAAATAATACAGTGCAACGTTGAA
>NW_013899228.1:0-255 GCF_000517525.1 Limulus polyphemus
CTTGTGTGTTCTTATTGATAGTACCCAGTATTTATAAATCTTGTGTCTTCTTTTTGACAATACACAGTATTGTTAAATCTTGTGTCTTCTTATTGATAGTACACAGTATTGTTAAATCTTGTGTCTTTTTATTGACAGTACACAGTGTTGTTAAATCTTGTGTTTTCTTACTGACTGTACACATTATCGTTGAGTATTATGTCTTCTTATTGAGAGTACACAGTATTGTTAAATCTTGTGTCTTCTTATTGACAG
>NW_013899229.1:0-256 GCF_000517525.1 Limulus polyphemus
TCACTTATTCATACTAGTTAACAACATCTAAATAAGTATGTATGATATTGTGAACGATATTATGTGGAAAACCACTTTTTATTATTTAATTTCTCGTGAAAATATTCATACGCTTTAATTATTCTATAAGAACGATAAATTGATATTTTAGCCAGGTTTGCTTTAAAAGGTCGTAAGTATCTTCTTATGATACACTTCACATTCAAAACCACTGTTGTCATTAAGTTCCATGTATCAAGGATTGTTTGTTTGTTTT
>NW_013899230.1:0-253 GCF_000517525.1 Limulus polyphemus
TAAAATGTACATTCTGGAAACGTTAATAATGTACACTTGCTACACAACAATAAAATGTACATGATAGAAACGTTAATAATGTACTCTTGCTGCCAACAATAAAATGTACATTTTAGAAACGTTAATAATATACTCACCCTGCACAACAATAAAATGTACATTCTAGAAACGTTAATAATGTACACTTACTGAAAAACAATAAAATGTACATTCTAGAAACGTTAATAATGTACACTTCCTGTACAACAATAAA
>NW_013899231.1:0-253 GCF_000517525.1 Limulus polyphemus
ATACAATATAGAACCTTTGTTCCTACTACACGCGAAACCGTGTTGTATTTAAACACACGTCCAGTTAAGAAAAGTCGTCTTATTTCAGACAGTTTCAGTTATATGTATATATATATATAAGTTGTTGTATTTAAACACACATCCAGTTAAGAAAATGTGTTATTTCAGACAGTTTCAGTTATATATATAAGTTGTTGTATTTAAACACACGTCCAGTTAAGAAAAGTCATGTTATTTCAGACAGTTTCAGTTA
>NW_013899232.1:0-711 GCF_000517525.1 Limulus polyphemus
CCAGGTAAAGCTGTATATATATATATATATGTATATATATATTGAATGCAAGTAGTGGAATTTAATTTATAAAGCCTTAGAAGTGACACGACAGGTGAAGCTGTTAATATATATGTATATATATATTGGAGATGCTATAGTGGAATTTAATTGATAAGGCCTTAGAAGTGACACGGCAGGTAAAGTTGTTAATATATATATATTGTGGATGCAAGTAGTGGAATTTAAATTATAAGGCCTTTCAAGTGTCTCGAACAATATATATATATATTAACAGCTTTACCTGCCGTATCACTTGTAAGGCCTTATAAATTAAATTCCACTACTTGCATTCACAATATATATATATATTAACAGCTTTACCTGTAAGGCCTTATGAATTAAATTCCAGTACTTGCATCCACAATATATATATATATATATATATATTAACACCTTTACCTGCCGTGTCACTTTTAAGGCCTTATAAATTAAATTCCACTACTTGCATTCATACATATATATATATTGGGGATGCTAGTAGTGGAATTTAATTGATAAGGCCTTAGAAGTGACACGCCAGGTAAAGCTGTTAATATATATATGTATATATATATTGAATGCAAGTAGTGGAATTTAATTTATGACGCCTTAGAAGTGACACGGCAGGTAAAGCTGTTAATATATATATATTGTGGATGCAAGTAGTGGAATTTAAATTATAAGGCCTTT
>NW_013899233.1:0-255 GCF_000517525.1 Limulus polyphemus
CATGGTCTGTCCTGATGGTAAACCTTGCACCATAGAGGTAAGAATGGAAATATGTCAGACTCTTTACTATAGCAAGGAGCTCCCTCCGTGTTACACAGTAGTTCCTCTCTGGTCTACTTAACACCCTACTGAAGTAGGCCACCATATGTTCGTTTTCGCCCACTTTCTGAGACAACACTCCTCCAATTCCGACATTACTATCATCACAATCCAGTATGTATGGCAGTGAGGGATCTGGAAGCCTCAAAAGTGGAA
>NW_013899234.1:0-255 GCF_000517525.1 Limulus polyphemus
TAGTTGTTGATGGTGTCGTTGTAACAAGTAAGGCTAAAGATGAGTATGGTGGTTATAAATTCTGTAACTAGTGCTACACCTAAGTGTTCATGGAGTTGTTGTAACAAGTAAGGCAAAATATGAATATGGTGGCTATAAATTCGGTAACTAGAGTTACATCTAAGTGTTCATGGAGTAGTTGTACCAATTAAGACTGAAGATGAGTATGGTGGTTATAAATTCCGTAACTAGAGTTACATCTAAGTGTTCATGGAG
>NW_013899235.1:0-255 GCF_000517525.1 Limulus polyphemus
CCGAGATTGGAGTCTAGCCGGTCCTTGACGGCAAATTATTCGGCAAACAAATCATACTTTAAGTAAAATTAAGCTATTTTAACTAATATTGGAGTCTAGCCGGTCCTTGACGGCAAATTATTCGGCAAACAAATCGCACTTTAAGTAAAATAAAGCTATTTTAACTAAGATTGGAGTCTAGCCGGTCCTTGACGGCAAATTATTCGGCAAACAAATCGCACTTTAAGTAAAATAAAGCTATTTTAACTGAGATTG
>NW_013899236.1:0-255 GCF_000517525.1 Limulus polyphemus
AACGAACGGAGACGTAACACTATTTATCTATCTACTTTCTGGAATCTGATACAAGTAAATATGTCTTTCCTTAATATTTATGAATTCACGAATTTCTCAATTACCATCGAATTTAGACCCGGCATGGCCAGGTGGTTAGGGCGCCCGACTCGCAATCTGAGGGTCGCGGGTTCGAATCCGCGTCACACCGAACATGCTCGCCCTTTCAGCCGTGGGGGCGTTATAATGTGACGGTCAATCCCACT
The DNA here is from genome assembly GCF_000517525.1 of Limulus polyphemus. Taxonomy (NCBI): domain Eukaryota; kingdom Metazoa; phylum Arthropoda; class Merostomata; order Xiphosura; family Limulidae; genus Limulus; species Limulus polyphemus. The sequence continues at coordinate 246 of NW_013899236.1, forward strand.
ATTCGTTGGT
>NW_013899237.1:0-255 GCF_000517525.1 Limulus polyphemus
GCTAAATCGTGTGTCTTCTTATTGACAGTACACAGTATTGTTAAATATTGAGTCTTTTTATTGACAGTACACAGTATTCTTAAATCTTTTGTCTTCTTATTGAAAGTACACAGTTTTTTTAAATCTTGAGACTTCTTATTGAAAGTACACAGTATCGTTAAATCTTGTGTCTTCTTATTGACAGTACACAGTATCGTTAAATATTGTGTCTTGTTACTGACAGTACAGAGTATCGTTAAATCTTGTGTCTTCTTA
>NW_013899238.1:0-252 GCF_000517525.1 Limulus polyphemus
AACACAAGATTTAACGATAATGTGTACTGTCAATAAGAAGACACAAGATTTAACGATACTCTGTACTGTCAAGTAAGAAGACACAAGATTTAACGATACTGTGTACTGTCAATAAGAAGACACAATATTTAACAATACTGTGTACTTTCAATAAGAAGACACAAGTATTTAACAAAACTGTGTACTGTCAATAAGAAGACACAATATTCAACGATAATGTGTACTGTCAGTAAGAAAACACAAGATTTAACA
>NW_013899239.1:0-255 GCF_000517525.1 Limulus polyphemus
AGTATCGTTAAATCTTTTGTGTTCATATTGATAGTACACTGTATTTCTAAATCTTGTGTCTTCTTATTGACAGTACACAGTATTGTTAAATCTTGTGTCTTCTTATTGAAAGTACACAGTGTTGTTCAATCTTGTCTCTTTTTATTGACAGTATACAACATTGTTAAACCTTGTGTCTTCTTATTGAGAGTACACAGTATTGTTAAATCTTGTGTCTTCTTAGTGACAGTACACAGTATCGTTATATCTTGTGTC
>NW_013899240.1:0-255 GCF_000517525.1 Limulus polyphemus
AAAGACCTACCAGCCACTATCCATCTGTATTAAAAGACCTACCAGCCACTATCCATCTGTATTAAAAGACCTACCAGTTACCATATATCTATATTATAGGACCTACCAGCCACTTCGCATATATAATGAAAGACCTACCAGCAAATATTCATATATAATGAAAGACCTACCACCCACTATCCATCTGTATTAAAAGACCTACCAGCCACTATCCATCTATAATCAAAGACGTACTAGTTAACATCTCTCTATATT
>NW_013899241.1:0-254 GCF_000517525.1 Limulus polyphemus
CCAATATAAACAGATCTTACAACTATGATTTCCTTTAATCCTTGTGTCTTTAATCATTATCCAATACTAACATATCTACAAGTATGATTTCCTTTATTCCTTGTGTCTTGAATCATTGTCCAATACGAACAGATCTTATAACTCAGATTTCCTGTATTCCTTGGGTCTTGAATCACTGTCCAATACTAACAGATCTTATAACTCTGATTTCCTGTATTCCTTTGTTTTTAATTTTTATCCAATACAAACAGATC
>NW_013899242.1:0-255 GCF_000517525.1 Limulus polyphemus
CACTTTATGACTGACCTGGCTAGTGCTGTTACACTTTATGACCGACCTGCCTAGTGCTGTTACACTTCATGACTGACATGGCTAGTGCTGTTACACTTCATGACTGACCTGGCTAGTGCTGCTACACTTTATGACTGACCTGGCTAGTGCTGTTACACTTTATGACCGACCTGCCTAGTGCTGTTACACTTCATGACTGACATGGCTAGTGCTGTTACACTTCATGACTGACCTGGCTAGTGCTGCTACACTTTA
>NW_013899243.1:0-254 GCF_000517525.1 Limulus polyphemus
CTCTTTTTCATGCCCATGAGCTCGATAGTTACCCACGCTGGTCCCCACAACCTTGCAGAATGTCCTGTCACATCACAGAGCTTCTGTACAGCTTCTGGTACGTTTTGATATCCAGCACCTTGATGCTCACAAGGGTTTGCTGAGATGCAGAATCTATGACAAAGTTGCACCTTTGGCCATACAGCTTCCCTGTCACGTAGATACTATGTGTGGTTGCCATTTTACACTTAGCTGTTGGGACTTTCACGATGGAG
>NW_013899244.1:0-256 GCF_000517525.1 Limulus polyphemus
GAGTAACTCAGCTTTACTCTTGATTAGGTAATATCTTATTCAGTAGCCCCGAGTAACTCAGCTTTACTCTTGACTAGGTAATATTTTATACAGTAGCCCAGAGTAACTCAGCTTTACTCTTGATTAGATAATAACTTATACAATAGCCTCGAGTAACTCAGTTCTACTCTTGATTAGTTCATATCTTATACAGTAGCCCCCGAGTAACTCAGCTTTAATTTTGATTAGGTAATATCTTATTCAGTAGCCCCCGAGT
>NW_013899245.1:0-254 GCF_000517525.1 Limulus polyphemus
GACGTGCATGCCAATAGGCTTTGGCGTTATCACGGTCCAGGACATTTCGGTTGGGATGAAGTGAACAATGGAACAAATGACGCTGCTGAAGACGTGTCACCTGAAAAAGCCAATGTTGAAGAAGAAACTCTACTCAGTTTTGAGAAGAGAAACGGTGAAGCTCTTGATGAAGTTACTACCACTGATGTGACTGTTACCGACGATAGGACATTTCCTGATGAAGCAGAAGCCAACGAGATGGAGACCAGTACGTC
>NW_013899246.1:0-255 GCF_000517525.1 Limulus polyphemus
GAATAGTGGCTGGTAGGTCTCTAATAATAGATGGATAGTGACTGCCAGGTCTTTTAATATAGATGGAATGTGGCTGGTAGGTCTTTCATTATATATGGATAGTGGCTGGTAGGTCTTTTATAGAGATGGATAATCGCTGGTTGGTCTTTTATTATAGATGGATAGTGACTGGTAGGTCTTTTATTATAGATGGATAGTGACTGGTAGGTGTTTTACTATAGATAGATAGAGGCTGGTAGGTCTTTTATTACAGAT
>NW_013899247.1:0-255 GCF_000517525.1 Limulus polyphemus
TAAGAAGACACAATATTCAACGATAATGTGTACTGTCAATAAGAAGACACAAGATTTAACAATAATGTGTACTATCTATGAAAAGAACCAAGATTTAACGATACTGTGTACTGTCAATAAGAAGACACAAGATTTAACGATACTGTGTACTGTCAAAAAGAGACACAAGATTTAACGATACTGTGTACTGTCAATAAGAAGAAACAAGATTTAACGATACTGTGTACTTTCAATAAGAAGACACAATATTCAACG
>NW_013899248.1:0-253 GCF_000517525.1 Limulus polyphemus
GTCTTCTTATTGACAGTACACAGTATTGTTAAATCCTGTGTCTTCTTATTGACAGTACACAGTATTGTTAAATCTTGTGTCTTCTTATTGACAGTACACAGTATTGTTAAATCTTGTGTCTTCTTATTGATAGTACACAGTATCGTTAAATCTTGTGTCTTCTTATTGTACAGTACAGAGTGTTGTTAAATCTTGTGTCTTCTTATTGAGAGTACACAGTATTGTTAAATCTTGTGTCTTCTTATTGACAGTA
>NW_013899249.1:0-255 GCF_000517525.1 Limulus polyphemus
TAGGTGTTCAAAGATTAGTTGTACCAAGTAAGACTAAAGATGAGTATGGTGGTTATAAATTCGGTAACTAGAGTGACACCTAAGTGTTCATGGAGTAGTTGTACCAAGTAAGGCTAAAAATGAGTATGATGATTATGAATTCGGTAGCTAGAGTTACACCTAGGTGTTCATGGAGTAGTTGTACCAAGTAAGGCTAAAGATGAGAATGGTGGTTTTAAATTCAATAACTAGAGTTACACCTAGGGGTACATGGAG
>NW_013899250.1:0-257 GCF_000517525.1 Limulus polyphemus
TCGACTTGTGACAGCTTTATCAGATGGATCTAGAATGTTGATTTTTTACGCTTCTGGCCTGAAACCGTATTTTAGCTACTATTCTTTACTGAGTTACACCTCTGGATTTTAGCTACCATTATTTTCAATATGTATATAACAGGCCTAAAAAACAATGTAACAAATGTCACATTTTAATTCAGATGTTTTCATCACACCCATTACAGACTGGAAATGAGACAACCAGACTGTATCCAAAGTTTTACATGATATTGAAC
>NW_013899251.1:0-498 GCF_000517525.1 Limulus polyphemus
TAAGGGACATTTTATTTACATCACTATACTAGTACTAAGGGACAATATATTTACATCACTATACTAGTATTAAGGGACAATATATTTACATCACTACACTAGTACTAAGAGACATTATATTTACATCACTATACTAGTACTAAGGGACAATATATTTACATCACTATACTAGTACAAAGGGACATTTTATTTACATCACTATACTACTACTAAGGGACAATATATTTACATCACTATACTACTACTAAGGGACAATATATTTACATCACTATACTACTACTAAGGGACAATATATTTACATCACTATACCACTACTAAGGGACAATATATTTACATCACTATACCACTACTAAGGGACAATATATTTACATCACTATACCACTACTAAGGGACAATATATTTACATCACTATACTAGCACTAAGGGACATTTTATTTACATCACTATACTAGTACTAAGGGACAATATATTTACATCACTATACTAGTATTAAGGGAC
>NW_013899252.1:0-255 GCF_000517525.1 Limulus polyphemus
CACTGAGTTGACAGCTTTTTAAGGCTCTCCTCTACAGCGCTCTTATTTAAAGGCACAGTAATCTGAGGATGTAGGAGTACATGTAGAATGCTAAAACTTAAATAGGAATGTAGGAGAGCATGTAGAATGCTAAAACTTAAATAGGAATGTAGGAGAGCATGTAGAATGCTAAAACTTAAATAGGAATGTAGGAGAGCATGTAGAGTGCTAAACCTTAAATAGGAATGTAGGAGAGCATATAGAGTGCTAAAACTT
>NW_013899253.1:0-383 GCF_000517525.1 Limulus polyphemus
CGTTAAATCTTGTGTCTTCTTCGATACTGTGTACTGTCAATAAGAAGACACAAGATTTAACGATACTGTGTACTGTCAATAAGAAGACACAATATTTGACGATACTGTGTACTTTCAATAAGAAGATACAAGATTTAACAAAACTGTGTACTGTCAATAAGAAGACAAAAGATTTAAAGATACTGTGTACTGTCAATAAGAAGACACAAGATTTAACAATACTGTGTACTCTCAATCAGAAGACACAAGATTTAACAATACTGTGTACTCTCAATCTTGCTAAATCGTGTGTCTTCTTATTGAGAGTACACAGTATTGTTAAATCTTGTGTCTTCTTATTGACAGTACTCATTATAGGTAAATCTTGTGTCTTCTTATTAAAC
>NW_013899254.1:0-255 GCF_000517525.1 Limulus polyphemus
AGAATGTGTCAAAGTTTGTGAAAGGGTTATAGGAAAGGATGGATGATATTCACCATCAAGTGCGTTCAAACTTGAAAACGTCTGCTGATTCGATGAAGCTCCCAGGAAGACCAAAGGGAAGTCTCCTAAGTTGTCTTCTCCATGGGAAGGCCCATATGACATAGTGGATCGTCTCTCAGACGTGACTTTCCGGGTAAAATGTGGTCGGCGAGGTAAGCCAAAGGTGGTGCATGCCAACAGGCTTTGGCATTATCA
>NW_013899255.1:0-292 GCF_000517525.1 Limulus polyphemus
CCATCTGTCAAATATTGCCTCTACGACTTGTATGATATGCTATTACTGTACAATAACACCTTACAGTTTTACCATCTGTCAAATATTGCCTCTACTACTTGTATGATATACTATTACTGTACAATAACACCTTACAGTTTTAGTATCTGTCAAATATTGCCTCTACTACTTGTATGATATGCTATTACTATACAATAACACCTTACAGTTTCAGTATCTGTCAAATATTGTCTCTATTAGTTGCATGACATGCTATTACTGTACAATAACACCTTACAGTTTTAGTATCTGT
>NW_013899256.1:0-255 GCF_000517525.1 Limulus polyphemus
TGGACATACAACAGACAGTACTATTATATTTATATAGAAGTAGTTACATGGACATAAAACAGACAGTACTATTATATTTATATAGAAGTAGTTACATGGACATAAAACAGATACTACTATTAGTATTTATATAAAAGTAGTTACATGGACATAAAAACAGACAGTACTATTATATTTATTTAGAAATAGTTACATGGACATACAACAGACAGTACTATTATATTCATATAGTAGTAGTTACATGAACATACAATA
>NW_013899257.1:0-256 GCF_000517525.1 Limulus polyphemus
TTAAAAAATACTATGTAATGTCAATAAGAAGACACCAGATTTAAAAATAATGTGTCCTTTCAATAAGAATATACAGGATTTGTCAATACTGTGTACTGTCAATAAGAAGACACAATATTTAACGATACTGTGTACTATCAATAACAAGCCACAAGATTTAACAATACTGTGTCCTGTCAATAAGAAGATACAGGATTTTCAATAATACTGTACTGTCAATAAGAAGACACAAGATTTAACAATACTGTGTCCTGTC
>NW_013899258.1:0-255 GCF_000517525.1 Limulus polyphemus
ATTACTCACTAAAGTTAGTACGTCAGTAATATGAACTTACATAACAATTGTTACCCAGTACAGTTAGTACGTCAGAAATATGAACTTACATAACAATTGCTACCCACTACAGTTAGTACGTCAGAAATATGAACTTACATAACAATTGTTACTCACTAAAGTTAGTACGTCAGTAATATAAACTTACATAACAATTGTTACCCACTAAAGTTAGTAATATGAACTTACATAACCATTGTTACTCACTAAAGTTAG
>NW_013899259.1:0-254 GCF_000517525.1 Limulus polyphemus
ACATGTTCAAACCATTCACAATACCGTATAGGGATAAACATTACATGTTCAAACATATTCACAACACCGTATAGAGATAAACATTACATGTTCAAACATATTCACAACACCGTATAGAGATAAACACTACATGTTCAAACCATTCACAATACCGTATAGGGCTAAACACTACATGTTCAAACCATTCACAATACCGTATAGAGATAAACATTACATGTTCAAACCATTCACAACACCGTATAGAGATAAACATT
>NW_013899260.1:0-255 GCF_000517525.1 Limulus polyphemus
CAGTGGATCGTCTCTCAGACGTGACTTTCCGGGTAAAATGTGGTCGGCGAGGTAAACCAAAAGTGGTGCATGTCAACAGTCTTTGGCGTTATCACGGTCCAGGACATTTCAGTTGGGATGAAGTGGACAACAGAACAAATGACGCTGCTGAAGACGTGTCACATGAAGAAGCCACCGTCGAAGAAGAAACTCTACTCAGTTTTGAGATGGGAAACGGTGAAGCTCTTGATGAAGTTACTACCACTGATGTGACTA
>NW_013899261.1:0-627 GCF_000517525.1 Limulus polyphemus
TATCGTTAAATCTTGTGTCTTCTTATTGACAGTACACAGTATCGTTAAATCTTGTGTCTTCTTATTGACAGTACACAGTATCGTTAAATTTTGTGTCTTCTTATCGACATTACACAGTATTGTTAAATCGAGTGTCTTCTTATTGACAGTACACACTATCGTTAAATCCTTGTGTCTTCTTATTGACAGTACCACAAGATTTAACGATACTGTGTATTGTCAATAAGAAGACACAAGATTTAACGATACTGTGTACTGTCAATAAGAAGACACAAGATATAAAAAGTACTGTGTACTATCACTAACAAGCCACAAGAATTAACAATACTGTTTACTTTCACTAACAAGCCACAAGATTTAAAGATACTGTGTACTGTCAATAAGAAGAAACAAGATTTAACGATAGTGTGTACTGTCAATAAGAAGACACTAGATTTAACAATACTGTCTGTTTACTGTCAATAAGAAGACACAAGATTTAACGATACTGTGTACTGTCAATAAGAAGATATCGTTAAATCTTGTGTCTTCTTATTGACAGTACACAGTATCGTTAAATCTTGTGTCTTCTTATTGACAGTACACAGTATCGTTAAATCTTGTGTCTTCTTATTGACAGTACACAGT
>NW_013899262.1:0-255 GCF_000517525.1 Limulus polyphemus
TTGTGCTTTATATGCTTCCCACGGTGCATTCCCATCGAATACCTGTGACTTCCTTCGTACTGGATCACTCCTATTACTGGCATTCATATCTGGGATGTGACTTCTAACAGGACTGAATATGTCTGCATTAGGGTTTAGCTGCAGGGTCTGGAAGGGGCTTGCCGTTGTCTGGGGCTGATTAAGTCGATAGTTAATGTATCCTCCTTGTGTAAAAGACAATAATTCGTCCTTTAATGTATCTAATTCGCTTTTAAA
>NW_013899263.1:0-255 GCF_000517525.1 Limulus polyphemus
TAGTAATATGCAGAGTTTTACCTTCCTACTGTTTGTTTTAAAGGAGATATGGAAGGTTTTGCGTTTTGTACCACGTACGTCGTTCCTACTTGGTAGTGGATCATCTCCAAATTTTGTATGAACGTTCGTTGCATACTTGCGTATTTACATGCAAAATTCTAGCCTTCTATTATCATTTTTGCGACTTTTGTGGTCGTTTTATGTTACTCTTTTATTGTTTTTCTGAAAGCGTATTTGTACTGCAGTGAAGCTTTT
>NW_013899264.1:0-622 GCF_000517525.1 Limulus polyphemus
GTATCATTAAATCTTGTGTCTTCTTATTGACAGTACACAGTATTGTTAAATCTTGTGTCTTCTTATTGACAGGAACACATTATTGTTGAATCTTGTGTTTTCTTACTGACAGTACACATTATCGTTGAATATTGTGTCTTCTTATTGACAGTACACAGTATTGTTCAATCTTGTGTGTTCTTATTGATAGTACACAGTATTTATAAATCTTGTGTCTTCTTATTGACAGAACATAGTATTGTTAAATCTTGTGTCCAAGATTTAACGATAATGTGTACTGTCAGTAAGAAAAAAGACACAAGATTTAACGATACTGTGTACTTTCAATAAGTAGACACAAGATTAAACGATACTGCGTAGCTGTAAAAAAAAGACACAAGATTTAACAATACTGTGTATTGTCAATAAGAAGACACAAGATTTAACAATACTGTGTACTGTCAATAAGAAAACACAATATTTATAAATACTGTGTACTATCAATAAGAACACTCTTGTTGACAGTACACAGTATCGTTCTTATTGACAGTACACAGTATCGTTAAATCTTCTGTCTTCTTATTGACAGTACATAGTATGGTTAAATCTTGTGTCTTCTTATTGAAAGTACACAGTATCGTCA
>NW_013899265.1:0-594 GCF_000517525.1 Limulus polyphemus
ACAACCACTGGAAATACTTGGATAGTTGACAGCAGCCGACAGACACAACTATAGAGCACTGGTAGAGGCTCTGTAACTCAGGTACGGAACCCAAAACGAGTCAGAAGTCTACAGGGCCAGGTTCAGGACGAGAGTCCGTGCTAAAGGGGAGAGCCTGCAAGAGCTGGCACAGGACTTGGAAAGCATGGCACACAAGGTCTACCCGATCTCCTCAAGTTGTTGCTGAGGGATCAGTTCATAGATGCCTTGGACAGTCACTTGTATCTTAAGTTGTGGTCTGTGCTGGACTTAACGTAGGATTCAAATTCGAGAGCTCTGGCCATTGCATCCTGCATGGTAGAGGGGTGTGCTTGCTTCACGAGAGCTCTGGCCATTGCATCCTGCAGAATTTGAATCCTACGTTAAGTCCAGCACAGAGGTTACCGAGGTTGGTACAGTCATCTGGATTCAAGGCCAGAAAAGATCAGCTTTCAGAGAAGTTTGAGGGACTTTGCTGGCATTGTAACAAACCGGGGCACAAGAGAGCTCAATGCTGGCAACTTCAACACAGGGGAGACGATACAGAAGGAAAGGCTGGTATCCAGAAAGGTTGTT
>NW_013899266.1:0-255 GCF_000517525.1 Limulus polyphemus
GGGTCAGTAGAGACCTAAGAGAATCAATGTAAACAGTACAATTACTGTACTGCATAGCTTCTACATGATCCAGGGCAAGAGAAATAGCATATAACTCGGCAGTGAACACAGAAACTATAGAGGGGATCATGCTAGCACCTACCGAGCCCCAGCAAACCATGGCAGAACCAACAGAGTCACCTGATTTCTAACCATCCGTGTAAATGGGAAGAGAGGAATGGTTCGAAAGATGTTCAGCAAAAAGAAGACGGTACT
>NW_013899267.1:0-255 GCF_000517525.1 Limulus polyphemus
CCGACTTGGTAATATTCTTCCTTCACTGGCTTCTCAAATGTCCGTGCTTTCCACAGTACCAACAACCTTTCTGGATACCAGCCTTTCCTGCTGTGGCATCTCCCCTGTGTTGAAGTTTCCAGCATTGAGCTCTCTTGTGCCCAGGTTTGTTACAGTGTCAGCAAAGTCCCTCAAACTTCTTTGAAAGCCTTGAATCCAGATGACTGTACTAACCTCGGTATCTCTGTGCTGAACTTAACATAGGATTCAAATTCG
>NW_013899268.1:0-255 GCF_000517525.1 Limulus polyphemus
GCCAAGTTTTATGTGTATTTTTATTCCTGGAAGATGACCTTTCGAGGTAACACTATTCAGCAGATCCTAAAGCTTAAAACTTATATTTACTTTGTTACGTATTAGAATTTCGAATAGTCCGAAGCCGAGTTAACTGATAATTTAAATTTAGCAGTTAAATTGTACTTTGGATTTAATATTTAAACGTATGCCAATATATTAGTCAATTTACGATATTTGCCAACAAGATTGAAACACGCCGTCATCGTTTTTAAC
>NW_013899269.1:0-313 GCF_000517525.1 Limulus polyphemus
GTGTCTTATTATTGACAGTACACAGTATCGTTAAATCTTTTGTCTTCTTATTGACAATACACAGTATCGTTAAATCTTGTGTCTTCTTATTGACAGTACACAGTATCGTTAAATCTTGTGTCTTCTTATTGAAAGTACACAATATCGTTAAATCTTGTGTCTTCTTTTTGACAGTACACAGTATCGTTAAATCTTGTGTCTTCTTATAGACAGTACACAGTATTGTTAAATCTTGTGTCTAGTTATTGACAGTACACAGTATCGTTAAATTGTGTACTTCCAATAAGAAGACACAAGATATCGTTACATCTTT
>NW_013899270.1:0-367 GCF_000517525.1 Limulus polyphemus
GGGAAATCCAATTATAAAGGTTACCACTGGGATAAGGAAATCCAATTCTAACGGTTACCACTGGGATAAGGAAATCCAATTATAACGGTTACCCCTGGGATAAGGAAATCCAATTATAAGGGTTACCACTGGGATAAAGAAATCCAATTATAAGGGTTACCACTGGGATAAGGAAATCCAATTATAACGGTTACCACTGGGATAAGGAAATCCAATTATAACGGTTACCACTGGGATAAGGAAATCCAATTATAAGGGTTACTACTGGATAAGGAAATCCAATTATAAGGGTCACTACTGGGATAAGGAAATACAATTATAAGGGTTACTACTGGATAAGGAAATCCAATTATAAGGGTTACCACTG
>NW_013899271.1:0-255 GCF_000517525.1 Limulus polyphemus
CTTTAGGTTAGGGAACTCTTGGCAAATTATGCAGACGTCTTTTCGAAAGGAGATCATGACCTCGGCTGCACAGACATTGTAGAGCACATAATAAACACAGGCAATCACCGTCCAATAAAGATCCCTTCGAGGAGAATAACTCCAGCAAAGCGACAAGACATAGAGAAGGTCATGGATGGCCTAATTAAGGAAGGGATAGTCGAGAAATCAGATAGTACCTGGTCAGCTCCCGTCGTGTTAGTTTGGAAGAAGAAT
>NW_013899272.1:0-255 GCF_000517525.1 Limulus polyphemus
CACATATACAGAACTTGGCTATATAGAAACCTTGACTTTACACACTTCTACAGAACTTGTCTATATAGAAACTTTGACTTTACACACTTCTACAGAACTTGGCTATATAGAAACTTTGACTTTACACACTTCTACAGAACTTCTCTGTATAGAAACCTTGACTTTATACATATACACAAAGCTTCTCTATATAGAAACTTTGACATTACACACTTCTACAGAACTTCTCTGTATAGAAACTTTGACATTACACAC
>NW_013899273.1:0-255 GCF_000517525.1 Limulus polyphemus
GATTTGAATGTTTAGTTAGTAAACAATTCAGACCGTCACCGATTTTGGATCCAGGTTTGAATGTTTAGTTAGTAAACAATTCAGACCGTCACCGATTTTGGATCCAGATTTGAATGTTTAGTTAGTAAACAATTCAGACCGTCACCGATTTTGGATCCAGATTTGAATGTTTAGTTAGTAAACAATTCAGACCGTCACCGATTTTGGATCCAGGTTTGAATGTTTAGTTAATTAACAATTCAAACCGTCACAGAT
>NW_013899274.1:0-255 GCF_000517525.1 Limulus polyphemus
TAAGCTCTGTACATCAGAACTAAGATAATAATTAGAGAATATTTGTTATATATATATTTTATATAAGCTCTGTACATCAGAACTAAGATAATAATTAGAGAATGTCTGTTATATATATTTTCTGTAAGCTCTGTACATCAGAACTAAGATAATAATTAGAGAATGTCTGTTATATATATTTTCTGTAAGCTCTGTACATCAGAACTAAGATAATAATTAAATAATGTTTGTTATATATATTTTCTGTAAGCTCTG
>NW_013899275.1:0-255 GCF_000517525.1 Limulus polyphemus
GATTTCTGACTATTTCTGTAACGGGTTTTACTTGAAAAATTAATGGCAAAACTTAATATGTTCATGCATATTCTGTAATCTGTGAATATGACAAAACCTATCAGAAAACGTAACCAGAGTTACATTAGGTTAAAATTGAAAATGGCATCTGCTATTAGTGTGTTTGTTCCCTACTAATTTATTCCACACATACATACATACAATCGAAGACTGACAACCACAATCTGGACCAGTCCCTCTAAGCTGCGCAGCCGC
>NW_013899276.1:0-924 GCF_000517525.1 Limulus polyphemus
AATGTCAATAAAAACAACAAAAGATTTAACGATACTGTGTGCTATCAATAAGAAGACAAGATTTACCAATACTGTGTACTGTCAATAAGCAGACACAAGATTTATCAATACCGTTTACTCTCAACAAGAAGACACAAGATTTAACAATACTATGTACTATCAAAAGAAGATACAGGATTTATCAATACTGTGTACTGTCAATAAGAAGACACAAGATTTAACAATAATGTGTCCTGTCAATAAGAATATACACGATTTATCAATACTGTGTACTGTCAAAAAGAAGACACAAGATTTAAAACCTGTATCTTCTTATTGACAGGACACAGTATTGATAAATCCTGTATCTTCTTATTGACAGGACACAGTAAACACAGTATTGTTAAATATTGTGTCTTCTAATTGACAGTACACAGTATTGATAAATGATAAATCCTTTATCTTCTTATTGACAGGACACAGTATTGTTAAATCTTGTGTCTTCTTATTGACAGTACACAGTGTTGATAAATCCTGTATCTTCTTATTGACAGATTGACAGTACACAGTATTTTAAATCTTGTGTCTTCTTAGTACACAGTATTGATTAAATTTTGTGTCTTCTTATTGACGATACAATTTTGTAAGAAGATACAGGATTTATCAATACTGTGTCCTGTCAATAAGAAGATACAGGATTTATCAATACTGTGTCCTGTCAATAAGAAGATACAGGTTTTATCAATACTGTGTGACAGGACCCAGTATTGTTAAATCTTGTGGGTTGTTATTGATAGTACCCAGTATCATTAAATCTTATGACTTGTTATGATAGTAATAAGAAGATACAGGATTTATCAATAATGTGTACTCTCAATAAGAAGACACAAGATTTAACAATACTGTGTCCTGTCAATAAGAAGATACAGGATTTATCAATACTGT
>NW_013899277.1:0-255 GCF_000517525.1 Limulus polyphemus
CTAGACTGAAATAAAGCTTAGTTACTAAGCTTGGTAAATTATAGTGGAATTCTGTGGTATTGATATAGTAATTTGTTTTTTTTGGTTATTCAACTGTATATAAAACCTAAAAAAAAATTTTGTTTCATATCCTCCAAGTGCAAACTTTTAAAAGGCTTAGCAACAACCAAGTATAAAGGTCAGAACTAGAAAATATAATTGTTTTTTTTTTACTTCTTTATTTACTGTTCTGTGTTTCAAGAAAAATAAGTTTAA
>NW_013899278.1:0-300 GCF_000517525.1 Limulus polyphemus
GATATTAGTTTTATAGTACGTTATTAATATATTAGTTTTATAGTACGTTGTTAATATGTTAGTTTTATAGTACGTTGTTAATATGTTAGTTTTATAGTACGTTGTTAATATGTTAGTTTTATAGTACGCTGTTAATATGTTAGTTTTATAGTACGTTATTAATATATTAGTTTTATAGTACGTTGTTAAGATATTAGTTTTATAGTACGTTATTAATATATTAGTTTTATAGTACGTTGTTAATATGTTAGTTTTTATAGTACGTTATTAATATAATTAGTTTTATAGTACGTTGTTAAA
>NW_013899279.1:0-683 GCF_000517525.1 Limulus polyphemus
CTTGTGTCTTCTTATTGACAGTACACAGTATTGTTAAATACTCGTGTCTTCTTATTGACAGTACATAGTATCGTTAAATATTTTGGCTTGTTAGTGATAGTACACAGTATCGTTAAATCTTGTCTTCTTATTGATAGTACATAGGATTGTTAAATCTTGTGTCTTCTTATTGACAGTACACAGTATTGTTAAATCTCGTGTCTTCTTATTGACAATACACAGTATCGTTAAATCTTGTGGAAGACAATACTGTGTACTATCACTAACTAAATCTTGTCTTGTTTTTGATAGTACATAGTATTGTTAAATCTATTGTCTTCTTATTGACAGTACACAGTATTTTTAAATCTCGAGTCTTCTTATTGACAGTACATAGTATCGTTAAATCTTTTGGCTTGTTAGTGATAGTACACAGTATCGTTAAATCTTGTCTTCTTATTGATAGTACATAGGATTGTTAAATCTTGTGTCTTCTTATTGAAAGTACACAGTATTGTTAAATCTTTTAGCTTGTTAGTGATAGTACACAGTAGAAGACAAGATTTAACGACACTGTGTACTATCACTAACAAACCAAAAGATTTAACAATACTGTGTACTGTCAATAAGAAGACACTAGATTTAACAATGCTATGTACTATCAAAAAGAAGACAAGATTTAACAATTATTGATAGTACATAGG
>NW_013899280.1:0-255 GCF_000517525.1 Limulus polyphemus
TGAGTATGGTGGTTATAAATTCTGTAACTAGAGTTACACCTACGTGTTCGTGGAGTTGTTGTACCAAATAACGCTAAAGATGAGTATGGGGTTACACATTCGCTAACTAGAGTTATACGTACGTGTTCGTGGAGTAGTTGTACCAAGTAAGGCTAAAGATGAGTATGGTGGTTATAAATTCGGTAATTAGAGTTACACCTAGGTGTTCATGGAGTAGTTGTACCAAGTAAGGCTAAAGATGAGTATGGTGGTTAT
>NW_013899281.1:0-255 GCF_000517525.1 Limulus polyphemus
TGACGATTGGAAACAACAAAGGCCAGACTCCAGTAAGTGTTGCTACATCCGTTGATCTGCATGTCACAGCACTTAAATTAACTACAATACCCCCTATGTCAGAGAAGATAATTTGGGGAAGGATAAAAGAACATCCCCATGGAAGCCCAATGCTTGTAGAAGCAGTGGAAGACCCATCTAGGCCAGCGGATTTGAAGATTGGAAGGTCACTTGTAGCAGGTCGTCAAGTAGTACCTATAACAGTGGCCAATTTCT
>NW_013899282.1:0-253 GCF_000517525.1 Limulus polyphemus
GTTTACAATTCTACCTTAATGTGAGTAAATTACAGGTTTCAATACGGATTATAAATATACTTAACAAAAAGGACTATATAACTCTTATTTGATCAGTTTACAGTTATACCTTAATGTGAGTTAATTACAGGTTTCAATACGGATTATTAAATATACTTAACAAAATGGCTACATAACTCTTATTTGATCAGTTTACAGTTCTACCTTAATGTGAGTAAATTACAGGTTTCAATACGGATTATTAAATATACTT
>NW_013899283.1:0-255 GCF_000517525.1 Limulus polyphemus
AGTGTCTATTCTTCTGTTGTGTGCTTCTTAGAGTCTTGCCTATGAGTTTTATCTTTTGTTCCTACCCTATCACTACGGTGGATAGAGTGTCTACTCTTCTGTTGTGTGCTTCCTAGAGTCTTGCCTATGGGTTTTATCTTTTGTTCCTACCCTATCGCTACAGTAGATAGAGTGTCTATTCTTCTGTTGTGTGCTTCTTAGAGTCTTGCCTATGGGTTTTATCTTTTGTTCCTACCCTATCACAACAGTAAATAG
>NW_013899284.1:0-255 GCF_000517525.1 Limulus polyphemus
GTTGTCTGAGCTATGAGCTCTGCATGTTTTGTTTTTAATCTACTTGTCTGAGCTATAAGTCCTGCATGTTTTGTTTTTAATTTACTTGTCTCACCCATCAGCCCTGCATGTTTTGTTTTTCATCTACTTGTCTGAGCTATGAGTCCTGTATGTTTTGTTTTTAATCTACTTGTCTGACCCATGAGCCCTGCACGTTTTGTTTTTCATCTACTTGTCTGAGCTATGAGCCCTGCATGTTTTCTTCTTAATCTACTT
>NW_013899285.1:0-256 GCF_000517525.1 Limulus polyphemus
CTATTAAAGTGTGTAAGGAGACCAGTGGACGTCTTTTTTCGGTAGATTGATGTGGAATATCCATTAGCATTACGGTTAATGAGCATGTCTAAAAAAAATAAATTATTATTCTTTTCAACGTCACATGTAAATTTAATGGCAGGATGTTGTGAATTAAGGTATTCTAAAAATTTTGAGCATTGATAACTGTTATTAAAAAGAATAAAAGTATCATCCACATACCTTCTGTATAGAACAGGCCTAAAGTTAACTGGAC
>NW_013899286.1:0-255 GCF_000517525.1 Limulus polyphemus
GATAGTATCCTTATTTATATATACGGACAGCCATGACTTTACGATACCTATGTATGTAAATGCATATAAACACACAATCTTACAGTACCATGTGCTAATAGCCACCCAATTTCATAGTACCAGTAATTAACAGCCATGCGACCTCACAGTACCATGCATTGACAACCATGTGATCCCACAGATCCATGTATTAACAACCAAGTGATCCCACAGTTCCATGTATTAAAAGCCATTCAATCTCATGGTACATACATT
>NW_013899287.1:0-255 GCF_000517525.1 Limulus polyphemus
ACTGGTAATAAACGCGAAAACGCTCTTTAAAACCGTAATATGCAAATCTTAAAATTTGTGTTCATCTTCCCATTGACCCAATGGACCTCCAAACCAAATTTGGTGAAACTCTATTCAAGGAGGTGAGGTAGTGGTAAAAAACACAAAACGAAAAATTGAAAGTTTTTGCGTATTTTCTCCATGGACCTAATAAACCTCCATACCAATTTTGGTGAAGATCTATCCACACCCTGCAAACTAGTTACATAAACATAC
>NW_013899288.1:0-255 GCF_000517525.1 Limulus polyphemus
CTGGACGGTGATTGCCTGTGTTTATTCTGTAGCTCTACCAGGTTTGTGCATCCGAGGTCATGATCTCTCTTCGAAAAGACGTCAGCATAATTTACCAAAAGTTCTTTTACCTGAAGAGCTTGTGCTGATGACAAATGGACTATGCTCTTCTTATAGAGGTCAGTCAAATATTCCGGAAGTGTATGTCCTTTCTTCACAGTTGCATTCCTTGCTCTAACATTGGCTGGCTCTACCTCCTGGCACACACCCAACAAT
>NW_013899289.1:0-251 GCF_000517525.1 Limulus polyphemus
GACGTACCAGCCACTATCCATATAAAATGAAAGACCTACCAGCCACTATCCATATATAATGAAAGACCTACCAGCCACTATCCATATATAATGAAAGACCTACCAGCCATTATTCATATATAATGAAAGACCTACCAGCAACTATCCATCTGTATTAAAACACCTACCAGCCACTATCCATCTGTATTAAAAGACCTACCAGCCACTATCCATCTGTATTAAAAGCCTACCAGCCACTATCCATCTGTATT
>NW_013899290.1:0-255 GCF_000517525.1 Limulus polyphemus
GTTACTGTCTGATGTTACGCTAGTAGTCCGGATGTTACTGCCTGGTGTTACGCTAGTAGGCCGGATGTTACTGCCCGATGTTACGCTAGTAGTCAAGATGTTACTGCCCGATGTTACGCTAGTAGTTCGGACGTTATTGCCCGATGTTACGCTAGTAGTCCGGACGTTATTGCCCGATGTTACGCTAGTAGTCCGGATGTTACTGTCCGATGTTACGCTAGTAGTCCGGACGTTATTGCCCGATGTTACGCTAGT
>NW_013899291.1:0-255 GCF_000517525.1 Limulus polyphemus
TGTAGTGCTAAAAGGGGACCCAAACATACGGAACACCCACCTTATGAAGAGTTGCCTGAGAATGTGTCAGAGTTTATGGAAGTGTTATCGGAAAGGATGGATGATATCCATCATCAAGTGCGTTCAAACTTGAAAACGTCTGCTGATTCGATGAAGTTAACTTATGATAAGAGATCTACTAAAGTCAGCTTTGTACCAGGAGACAAGGTATGGTTGTATAATCCCAGGAAGACCAAAGGGAAGTCTCTTAAGTTG
>NW_013899292.1:0-254 GCF_000517525.1 Limulus polyphemus
GTGTCTAAAGCACTACAATACTCATTCTCTAAATGTATTTAACCAACCACAATGTTCATCCTTTAAATGTGGCTAACACCACAATACTTATATTCTAAATCTGTCTAACACACCACAATACTCATCCTCTAAACGTGTCTAACACACCACAATACTCATCCTCTAAAAATGTCTAACACACCACAATACTAATCCTTTAAACGTAGCTAACAACACAATACTTATATTCTAAATGTGTCTAATACACCACAATA
>NW_013899293.1:0-783 GCF_000517525.1 Limulus polyphemus
ATTGACAGAACACAGTATCGTTAAATCTTGTGTCTTCTTATTGACAGTACACAGTATTGTTAAATATTGTGTCTTCTTATTGACAGTACACAGTATAGTTAAATCTTGTGTCTTCTTATTGAGAGTACACAGTATTGTTAAATCTTGTGTCTTCTTATTGACAGTACACAATATCGTTAAATCTTGTGTCTTCTTCTTGACAGTACACAGTATCGTTAAATCTTGTGTCTTCTTATTGACAGCACACAGTATTTACTGTGTACTATCAATAAGAAGACACAAGATTTAACAATACTGTGTACTGTCAATAAGAAGACACAAGATTTATAAATACTGGGTACTGTCAATAAGATTACACAAGATTTAACCTGTGTACTGTCAATAAGAAGACACACGATTTAACAATACTGTGTACTATCAATAAGAAGACACAAGATTTAACAAAACTGTGTTCTGTCAATAAAAAGACACAAGATTTAACAGTACTGTGTATTATCAATAAGAAGACACTCGAATTGGCAATACTGTGTACTATCTATGAAAAGACACGTTTCTTCTTATTGAAACTACACAGTATCGTTAAATCTTGTGTCTTCTTATTGACAGTACACAGTTTTGTTAAATCTTGTGTCTTCTTATTGAAAGTACACAGTATTGTTAAATCTTGTGTCTTCTTATTAACAGTACACAGTATCGTTAAATCTTGTTTCTTTTTATTGACAGTACACAGTATCGTTAAATCTTGTGTCTTCTTATTGACAGTACACAGTATTGTTAAATCTT
>NW_013899294.1:0-255 GCF_000517525.1 Limulus polyphemus
CAAAGTGTTAAAACACTGCAAGTACTTTGTATTGTAAGTTCATTATTTGACAAAAGTGTTTCAAAGAATATTTTTTTCATCAGCCAATCTTTATAAAAACACGCATGACAATCACCTATGCCTGATCATTATTACTGCAACACAGATGAAATTAGCTAATAAAGTTTTGATCATTTAGTTTCAACAAGTTTTGACTTCAACGAAGAGTTTTAATTGGATACAAAGATTATTATACACTTAATATTCAGTATTTAG
>NW_013899295.1:0-255 GCF_000517525.1 Limulus polyphemus
CCTAGGTGTAACTATAGTTACGGAATTTATTACCACCATACTTATCTTTAGCCTTACTTGGTACAACTACTCCATAAACACATAGGTGTAAGTATAGTTTCCGAATTTATAACCACCATATTCATCTTTAGCCTTACTTGGTACAACTACTCCATGAACACCTAGATGTAACTCTAGTTACCGAATTTATAACCACCATAATCATCTTTAGCCTTACTTGGTACAACTACTCCATAAATACCTAGGTGTAACTAT
>NW_013899296.1:0-328 GCF_000517525.1 Limulus polyphemus
TACTTTAGCTACTTAGGGGTGATCCGGACCAAGACTATTATATATTTATACCTTAGTTATTTAGGGGTGATCAGACCAAAACTATTATTTATTTATATCTTAGTTACTTAGGGGTGATCAGACCAAAAACTGTTATTTATTTTTACTTTAGTTACTTAGGGGTGATCTGGATCAAGACTATTATATATTTATACCTTAGTTACTTAGGGGTGATCTGGACCAAAACTATTATTTATTTATACCTTAGTTACTTAGGGGTGATCCGGACCAAACTATTATTTATTTATACCTTAGTTACTTAGGGGTGATCAGACCAAAACTATTATTT
>NW_013899297.1:0-255 GCF_000517525.1 Limulus polyphemus
AATATTTTTAAATTGCATTATGATCATTTTTAGGAATATAATTTTATTTTATTTTCATTGTATGGATATTTTTGTTTTGTTCAAAAATTCAAAGTGTTGTTTGTTTTTATTGCTAAATCTTAATGCTAGATAATGCAACAAAAACATATTTTAAATCAGCTTTCTAGCCAAGTAAAGGTATTGTTACGTCTCTGCTCGTTTGTTAATTTCCGGTATAAATTCTTTCCGAGAAACTTCAGCGATACAAGTCCTTTC
>NW_013899298.1:0-253 GCF_000517525.1 Limulus polyphemus
CTATATTCTGTAGACTGTTATAACGGTCTTTTAGTCTTCCGTCCATTAATTTTTTTGACATTGATATGGGTCATTTTAGTCAGTTTTCAACTGTATTTTGTCGACTGTTATAACGGACTTTTATTCTTCCTTTCTCTAGATTTTGTTGACATTGATAAGGGTCCTTTAAATCAATTTTCCACTAGATTTTGTTGACTTTGAAAACGTGTTTTTAGTTTTATTCCACTCGATTTTGTCGACTTTCATAACTGTC
>NW_013899299.1:0-256 GCF_000517525.1 Limulus polyphemus
TATCAAAGTCGAAAACATTTAGTCTATGAAGGCCTAAAAAGACAGTTATGAAAGTCGACAAAATCTAGAAGAAGAAAAACTAAAAACCCGTTTTCAAAGTCAACAAAATCTAGTGGAAAACGGACTAAAAAGGACCCTTATAAATGTCAACAAAATTTAGTTGAGCGAGGACTAAAAGACCGTTATAACAGTCGACAAAATATAGTGGATGAAGGACTAAAAAGACCGTTATTAAATTTAACAAAATCTTGCGAAG
>NW_013899300.1:0-255 GCF_000517525.1 Limulus polyphemus
AGTACACATTATTCTTAAATATTGTGTCTTCTTATTGACAGTACCCAGTATTATTAAATCTTGTGTCTTCTAATCGACAGTACACAGTATTGTTAAATCTTGAGTCTTCTTATTGACAGTACACAGTATCGTTAAATCTTGTGTCTTCTTATTGACAGTACACAGTATCGTTAAATCTTGTGTCTTCTTATTGATAGTACACAGTATCGTTAAATCTTGTGGCTTGTTAGTGATAGTACAGAGTATTCTTATATC
>NW_013899301.1:0-1007 GCF_000517525.1 Limulus polyphemus
GCACCTTTAGTTATTCTTCCTCCAGATTTTGTTGACATTGATATGGGTTGTTTTAGTCAATTTTCCACTATATTTTGTCGACTGTTATAAACGGTTTTTTAGTCTTCCTTCCACCAGATTTTGTTGACATTGATAATGTTCCTTTTAGACAGTTTTCCACTAGATTTTGTTGACTTTGAAAACGTGTGTTTAGTTTTCTTCCACTCGATTTTGTCGACTTTCATAACGGACTTTTTAGGCCTTCTTAAACTAGATTGTCAACAAAATCTCTAGGAAGGAAGATTAAAACACCGTTATAACAGTCGACCAAATATAGTTGAAAACTGACTAAAACGACCCATATCAATGTCAACAAAATCTAGTGGAAGGAAACTAAAAGACCTTTATAACAGTCGACAAAATAAAGTTTAAGAAGGATTAAAATACCATTATGAAAGTCATTAAAATATAGTGTAAGAAAGACTAAAAATTCAGCTATCAAAGTCGAAAATTTCATAAAGGTCCTTTTAGTCAGTTTTCCACTAGCTATCAAAGTCGAAAATATCTAGTCTAAGAAGGCCTAAAAGACAGTTATGAAAGTCGACAAATCGAGTGGAAGAAACTAAAACATGTTTTAAAAGTCAATAAAATCTAGTGGAAAACGAACTAAAAGGAACCTTATCAATGTCAACCGACTTTCATAACAGTCTTTTTAGGCATTCTTAGACTAGATATTTTCGACTTTGATAGCGGTATTTTTAGTCTTTCTTACACTATATTTTAATGACTTTCATAATGGTAATTTTAATCCTTCTTAAACTATATTTTCATTATCAATGTCAACAAAATCTGGAGGAAGGAAGACTAAAAAACCGTTTATAACAGTCGACAAAATATAGTGGAAAACTGACTAAAACAACCCATATCAATGTCAACAAAATCTAGTGGAAGGAAGATTAAAAGACCGATATAACAGTCGACCCACTAGATGTTTTTGACTTTGAAAACGTGGTTATTAGTTTTCTTCC
>NW_013899302.1:0-355 GCF_000517525.1 Limulus polyphemus
GGAAGCCGAACGAATCAATTCTGACAGAACAGGTCAGGATATCCCACTTGTAATACTTCCACTCATCTCGGAGAAAGATGCAACCGAGCTGATCAAAAGTGGTATCAATTTATGGTACGTCCACCACCCAGTTGAATCAGCAAAAGCCATGCAACCTCCTCTATTACAATGTTTCAATTGCCAAAAGTTCAAGCATACACTAAAACTATGTACTTCCCGTGTTAGATGTGTTTGTTGCGGAGTACAACACCAAGCCATTAGCGCGTGCAGTCTGATACAGTTGGTGCACGTGGCTTCCTGTCCTTCAGAATCGGACTTGTTGCATTGGTGGTGCTTCTGGAGGTTTCAGTTAGCT
>NW_013899303.1:0-254 GCF_000517525.1 Limulus polyphemus
TAAATTATGAAACTAAGTGTGTGATACGAGATAAAGTTGGTGACATTGGATGTCAATGGATACATTCATTTTCATTTAACAAATGAAATCTATAGTCAGAAATCATTGTTATATATGTTTTTATCATAATCTTAAATAGAAACAATTAAATATTTTTGTGTTTATTTTGATATTTTTGTCATCCAAAATGTTTACATTAAAAACTCAGCCTTGTACATAGCAAAGTTACATGGTTCTGATGTAAACTTCCGGAG
>NW_013899304.1:0-254 GCF_000517525.1 Limulus polyphemus
TGTCAATAAGAAGACACAAGATTTATAAATACTGGGTACTATCAATAAGAACACACAAGATTTAACAATACTGTGTACTGTCAATAAGAAGACACAAGATTTAACCGATACTGTGTACTGTCAATAAGAAAACACAAGAATTTAACGATACTGTGTACTGTCAATAAGAAGACACAAGATTTAACGATACTGTGTACTGTCAATAAGAAGACACAAGATTTATAAATACTGGGTACTATCAATAAGAACACACA
>NW_013899305.1:0-353 GCF_000517525.1 Limulus polyphemus
CTTAACGTTGTTAAACTTGATACTGGATAAGTTGGCCGCCAATACTTGATAGTTGTTATGTATCTCAACTGGAAGGCTACTTAATGTTGTCAAAGCTGGTCCTGGATACGTTGACCGCCAATACTTGATAGTTGTTATGTATCTCAAATGGAAGGCTACTTAATGTTGTCAAAGCTGGTCCTGGATAAGTTGGCCGCCAATACATGATAGTTGTTATGTATCTCAACTGGAAGGCTACTTAATGCTGTCAAAGCTGTATTGGCGTCTGACTTATCCAGGATCTTGATAGTTGTTATGTATCTCAACTGGAAGGCTACTTAATGTTGTCAAAGCTGGTCCTGGATAAGTTGGCC
>NW_013899306.1:0-255 GCF_000517525.1 Limulus polyphemus
AACCTTGCTGGAGTGTATCCAGTGGTTTCATGCTCTGCTGTCTTATAGGCCATCAACAGTGGAGGGAGTAAGACATCCCAGTCATCTTGGCAGCTATTACAAAACTTTGCCAATTCCTGTCCCAGTGTCCAGTTGTACTTTTCTACCATCCCATCAGACTGTGGGTGAAGTGGCGTTGTCCTGGTCTTTCGGATGCCAAACAACTTGGAGCATTGTTGGAACACAGCTGATTCAAAGTTACGGCCTTGATCTGAA
>NW_013899307.1:0-1333 GCF_000517525.1 Limulus polyphemus
CGTTAAATCTTGTGTTTCCTTACTGACAGTACACAATATCGTTGAATATTGTGTCTTCTTATTGACAGTACACAGTATCGTTAAATCTTGTGTCTTCTTAATGACAGTACACAGTATCGTTAAATCTTGTGTCTTCTTATTGACAGTACACAGTAACGTTAAATCTTGTGTCTTTTATTAGATAGTACACAGTATTGCTAAATCGTGTGTCTTGTTATTGAGAGTACACAGTATTGTTGCTGTCAATAAGAAAACACAAGATTTAACGATACTGTGTACTTTCAATAAGAAGACACAAGATTTAACAATACTGTGTACTATCAATAAGAACACACAAGATTTAACAATACTGTGTACTGTCACACAGTATCGTTAAATCTTGTGTCTCTTTATAGATAGTACACAGTATTGCTAAATCGTGTGTCTTCTTATTGATAGTACACAGTTTTGTTAAATCTTGTGTCTTCTTATTGCAGTACACAGTATTGTTAAATATTGTGACTTCTTATTGACAGAACACAGTATCGTTAAATCTTGTGTTTTCTTATTGATAGTACACAGTATCGTTAAATCTTGTGTCTTCTTATTGACAGTACACAGTATCGTTAAATCTTGTGTCTTATTGACAGTACACAGTATCGGTAAATCTTGTGTATTTTTATAGATAGTACACAGTTATACACATGATTTAGCCTTCTTATTGAAGGTACACAGTATTGTTAAATCTTGTGTTTTCTTATTGACAGTACACAGTATCGTTAAATCTTGTGTCTTCTTATTGACATTACACAGTATTGTTTTTCAATAAGAAGACACAAGATATGTACACAAAATAAGGAGACACAAGATTTAACGAAACTGTGAACTGTCAATAAGAAGACACAAGATTTAACGATACTGTGTACTGTCAATAAGAAAACACAAGATTTAACGATACTGTGTACTGTCAATAACAAAACACAAGATTTAACAATACTGTGTACCATCAATAAGAAGACACATGACAGTACACAGTATTGTTATATCTTGTGTCTTCTTATTGACAGTACACAGTATTTAAGAAGACACAAGATATAACAATACTGTGTACTGTCAATAAGAAGACACAAGATATAACAATACTGTGTACTGTCAATAAGAAGACACAAGATTTAACGATACTGTGTACTGTCAATAAAAAGATACAAGATTTAACAATACTGTGTACTGTCAATAAGAAGTCACAATATTCAACGATAATGTATACCGTCAGTATGAAAACACAAGATTTAACAATAATATGTCCTGTCGATAAGAAGACACAAGATATAACACTGGACACATTATTGTTAAA
>NW_013899308.1:0-255 GCF_000517525.1 Limulus polyphemus
TTTGTGTCGTTAAAGTTTCGTTGGAACGAAGTTACGGAAAAATC
The DNA here is from genome assembly GCF_000517525.1 of Limulus polyphemus. Taxonomy (NCBI): domain Eukaryota; kingdom Metazoa; phylum Arthropoda; class Merostomata; order Xiphosura; family Limulidae; genus Limulus; species Limulus polyphemus. The sequence goes on from NW_013899308.1 coordinate 45, forward strand.
AATTAACAAACGGAGACGTAACAATATTGTTACGTCAGCGAGGTCACGTGACTAGTGTCACACCAAGTTTTCTAGAAATATCCTGTTCCTTCAAGAATGTGTTAGTCTTGTATATATATAAGACGGTCACAACGTGACAGAAAACAGTGTAGTGAGTAATTGAACTGCAGTCAGAGAGTATTGTTGAAGTTGAGCACGTTCGTTGTTATAG
>NW_013899309.1:0-255 GCF_000517525.1 Limulus polyphemus
CTTGTGTCTACTTATTGACAGTACACAGTTTTGTTAAATCTTGTGTCTTCTTATTGACAGTACACAGTATTGTTAAATATTGTGTCTTCTTATTGACAGTACACAGTATTGTTAAATCTTGTGTCTTCTTATTGACAGTACACAGTATTCTTAAATATTGTGTATTCTTATTGACAGTACACAGTATTGTTAAATCTTGTTTCTACTTATTGACAGTACACAGTATTCTTAAATCTTGTGTCTTCTTATTGATAG
>NW_013899310.1:0-255 GCF_000517525.1 Limulus polyphemus
ATTCTCTAATATACAAATATATAGATGTCGTTCTATTCTCTATTATACAAATATATAGATGTCGTTCTATTCTCTAATATATAAATATATAGATGTCGTTCTGTTGTCTAATATAAAAATATATAGATGTCGTTCTGTTGTCTAATATATAAATATATAGATGTTGTTCTGTTGTCTAATATATAAATATATAGATGTCGTTCTATTCTCTAATATACAAATATATAGATGTCGTTCTATTCTCTATTATACAAA
>NW_013899311.1:0-256 GCF_000517525.1 Limulus polyphemus
AAGTTGTGCTCTGTTTAAAAAAATAATCGTGTACTGAAGCGTCTATTAAGTTGTGCTCTGTTTAAAACAATAATCGTGTACTGAAACGTCCATTAAGTTGTGCTCTGTGTAAAAAAATAATCATGTACTGAAACGTCTATCAGGTTGTGCTCTGTTTAAAAAAATGATCGTGTACTGAAACGTCTATTAAGTTGTGCTCTGTTTAAAAAATAATCGTGTACTGAAACGTCTATTCAGTTGTGCTCTGTTTAAAAAA
>NW_013899312.1:0-256 GCF_000517525.1 Limulus polyphemus
TGAAGACTTGTCAGATAATCAAGTAGAAACAAGTCGAGACTTGTCAGATAATCAAGTAGAAACAAGTCGAGACTTGTCAGATAATCAAGTAGAAACAAGTGGAGACTTGTCAGATAATTAAGTAGAAACAAGTCGAGACTTGTCAGATAATCAAGTAGAAACAAGTCGAGACTTGTCAGATAATCAAGTAGAAACAAGTCGAGACTTGTCAGATAATCAAGTAAAAACAAGTAGAGACTTGTCAGATAATCAAGTA
>NW_013899313.1:0-296 GCF_000517525.1 Limulus polyphemus
TTGCTTTAACGAAAAATATCGTGTCCCATGAATAGCAAAAAAAAAGAACTTTTGCTACCCCAGAGTAAAAACAATCCAGAAGGTGGAGTTTGTTTCAAAAGAAGACGATGGGCTTTTTAAGTGTTGGGATTTTGTATGATAAATTTTTATTTTAAAGCTCTACTTTGTTTACAATATAAATGAAGAAAAAAAACCGGTAAAATAAAAGATAGCCAAAATGTTGATAACAGTTTATGAAATAACCATTGGGAATTTTGATGAAAGGATATCCATTTTGAAACTTTTACATCCAAGGG
>NW_013899314.1:0-862 GCF_000517525.1 Limulus polyphemus
ATATCTTTTACTCCCACCCCGGTGGCTCAGTAGTAAGTATTCAGTTTCATGACGTTAAAAATCAGGTTTTGATGCCCCGGTGCGTAGAACACAGCTAGCCCATTGTGTAGCTTTGTGCTTTAATAACAACCAAATCAAACCCAATTACCTATATTTTGTCAGTGGCTACAAACAGAGAAAGCTACATCTGGTCTCCATAGATCTGGAAAAGGCATATGACAGAGTACTGAGAGAGGAAGTGTGGAGATGCCTGAGAGAGAAGGGAGTGTCTGAAAAGTATGTGAAGTTGGTGAAGGATATGGTGAAGTCCAACTGTTACTGTAAACTTCTCCGTCAGCCCGACACTGGTTCTTACTTGCGTCCTCGCTCCCTCATAAAGCACATCCATTATCACGTCGAAGATGTACGGGCTTGGAGAAGAGCCTTGGGCCAAGGGATCAGAGAAGTTCACAGTAACAGTTGGACTTCACCAAGGCTCTTCTCTAAGCCCGTACATCTTCGACGTGATAATGGATGTGCTGGGCCAAGGGATCATCGAACCGGCACTTTGGGACATGTTATTTGCAGATGACATAGTCCTCATAGATACCACCAGGGAGGGAGTAGAGCAGAAATTGGAGAGATGGAGGAGAGAGGACTTAAGGTCAGTAGAGAGTAGATGGAGTATATGGTTTTTAATGGAGAAGTTTGGGTCCTATGTGGCATCAAACGGTACACTCGACTCTGAAATAAGCCACAGAATCCAGTCGGGATGGAGAAATGGGAAAAATGCGTCGGGAGTGCTATGTGACAATAAGATCAGCGCAAGGGTGAAAGGAACGGTCTATAAAACCGTTGTGAGACCTGCGATGGTGTACGGAGC
>NW_013899315.1:0-255 GCF_000517525.1 Limulus polyphemus
AACGATACTGTGTACTGTCAATAAGAAGACACAAGATTTAACGATACTGTGTACTGTCAATAAGTAGACACAAGATTTAACGATACTGTGTACTGTCAATATGAAGACACAATATTTAACGATACTGTGTAAAGTCAATAAGAAGACACAAGATTTAACGATACTGTGTACTATCAATAAGAAGACACAAGATTTAACGATACTGTGTACTGTCAATAAGAAGACACAAGATTTAACGATACTGTGTACTGTCAA
>NW_013899316.1:0-257 GCF_000517525.1 Limulus polyphemus
AGTTATAAACACAGTGTAGATAAGGTAATACAGTTTACAGAGTTATAAACACAATGTAAATATGGTAATACAGTTTACAGAGTTATAAACACAACGTAAACATGGTAATACAGTTTACAGAGTTATAAACACAGTGTAGATAAAGTAATACAGTTCAAAGAGTTATAAACACAATGTAAATATGGTAATACAGTTTACAGAGTTATAAACACAATGTAAATATGGTAATACAGTTTACAGAGTTATAAACACAGTGT
>NW_013899317.1:0-421 GCF_000517525.1 Limulus polyphemus
GTGTAAAAACTGTAGTTTTAATGTAAACACTGTGAGTGTAAAACTGTAGTTTTAATGTAAACACTGTGAGTGTAAAACTGTAGTTTTAATGTAAACACTGTGAGTGTAGAACTATAGTTTTAATGTAAACACTGTGAGTGTAAAAACTGTAGTTTTAATGTAAACATTGTGAGTGTAAAACTGTAGTTTTAATATAAACACTGTGAGTGTAAAACTATAGTTTTAATGTAAACACTGTGAGTGTAAAAACTGTAAAACTGTAGTTTTAATATAAAAGCTCTAAACTGTGAGTTAAATGTAAAACTGTAAACTGTGAGTTTATAATGTAAAAGTTGTAAAACTGAGTAAATGTAAAAACTGTAAAATTCTAACTTTAATGTAAAAACTGTAAATCTGTGATTTTAATGTAAAAACTAAAAAA
>NW_013899318.1:0-255 GCF_000517525.1 Limulus polyphemus
CTTATTGACAGTACACAGTATCGTTAAATCTTGTGTCTTTTATTGGATAGTACACAGTATTGCTAAATCGTGTGTCTTCTTATTGAGAGTGCACAGTATCGTTAAATCTTGTGTCTTCTTATTGACAGTACACAGTATCGTTAAATCTTCTGTCTTCTTATTGACAGTACACAGTATTGTTTTATCTTGTGTCTTCTTATTGACAGTACACAGTATCGTTAAATCTTGTTTATTCTTATTGACAGTACACATATA
>NW_013899319.1:0-255 GCF_000517525.1 Limulus polyphemus
AAAATATTTTCAGTACCCTCCTATAGATCCACATTTTTCTTATGTTCTGTCCAAGATATTTTCAGTACTCTTCTATAGATCCACATTTGTCTTATGTTTTGTCCAAGATATTTTCAGTACTATTCTATAGATCCACATTTATCTTATGTCCTGTCCAAGATACTTTCAGTACTCTCCTATAGATCCACATTTGTCTTATGTTCTGTCCAAGATATTTTTAGTACTCTACTATACATCCACATTTGTCGTATGTTA
>NW_013899320.1:0-256 GCF_000517525.1 Limulus polyphemus
CATTGATAAATCTTGTGTCTGCTTATTGACAATACACAGTATTGGTAAATCTTGTCTTCTTATTGATTGTACACAGTATCGTTAAATCTTGTGTCTTTTTATTGACAGTACACAGTATCGTTAAATCTTGTCTTCTTTTTTGATAGTACATAGTACTGTTAAATCTTGTGTCTTCTTATTGATATTAAACGGTATTGATAAATCCTGTGTTCTTATTGAAAGTACACAGTATTGGTAAATCTTGTCTTCTTATTGA
>NW_013899321.1:0-255 GCF_000517525.1 Limulus polyphemus
TTATATAAGCCCACTGTAAATGAAAGAAAACATCATTTCAATCTTATAAATGTCTGAAGTTCCCCAGAATGCATAAAAGTTAACCTTTTTTCTACATTTTCTGGTTGACCATCCCCTCCATGTTGCGTCCACAAAAAGTCTCAGGATTTGGACCTTCTCGCTGTTAACAGGTATAAAAATGTCTTCTATATACCAATATGCAGTACAGAAATTATATTGTTTGTTTGAAGTTAAGCAAAAAGCTACACAATGTAC
>NW_013899322.1:0-255 GCF_000517525.1 Limulus polyphemus
TTGTGTACTGTCAGTAAGGAAACACAAGATTTAACAATAATGTGTCCAGTCAATAAGAAGACACAAGATTTAACGATACTGTGTAATGTCAATAACAAGACACAAGATTTAACTATATTGTGTACTGTCAATAAGAAGACACAAGATTTAACGATACTGTGTACTGTCAATAAGAAGACACAATATTTAACGAAACTGTGTACTGTCAATAAGAAGACACAAGATTTAACGATATTGTGTACTTTCAATAAGAAG
>NW_013899323.1:0-255 GCF_000517525.1 Limulus polyphemus
TTAAACAACCAGAGTTGAGTCTCCAACCTGTGAGCAAAAAACATCAAACTCAGGAAAAGGAATTTGTTAAGATGTTTATTATATCAGCTACACAAGGTATGTAAACGTAAGCATAGTGAAAATGAATCCAGCAAATAACAAATTCTAAGAAATAAAAGATGTCTGGGAATGTGTGTTTAGACAACCTGCAAATGCACTTCGGTCGTCCAATGTCCAATGGTTTTGTTGAAGAAATGTTTTTTAAAATTATCATGT
>NW_013899324.1:0-255 GCF_000517525.1 Limulus polyphemus
TTCTTCACGAAATTTGGTATGTAGGTACATTTTATCGTTGCGCAGTTACATGCAGACTTTCACCTTCCTACTATTCGTTTTAAGTGAGTTATGGAAGGTTTTGCGTTTTGAACCGGTACTTCGTCCCATTTAGACGAATTTTCGTCAGATTTCAAATGAAGGTTCGTGGAAACCTTGAGCATTTACATACAAAATTCTAACTTTCTAGTATTACTATTACGATTTTCGTGATCGCTTTATGTTTCTCTATTATTT
>NW_013899325.1:0-254 GCF_000517525.1 Limulus polyphemus
TAGAAATATCTAATGATATAATATTATGATCGTGAAAAACAGCAACAACAACAAAGTACCTGGTAGAAATATCTAATGATATAATATTATGATCGTGAAAAAACAGCAACAACAACAAAGTACCTGGTAGAAATATCTAATGATATAATATTACGATCGTGAAAAAAAACAACAACAACAAAATACCTGGTAGAAATATCTAATGATATAATATCATGATAATGAAAAAACAACAACAATAACAAGTTACCTGG
>NW_013899326.1:0-257 GCF_000517525.1 Limulus polyphemus
CTTAATGATATGTACTTGTTTTTTTGTTTTTTTTATATACTCTGGATATATGGATTAGAAATTGCAGTGTGTTGGTGGTGTTGTAAGAAGATCGAGTAAAAGAAGATATTTTTTAATTTCTGTAAGTATCACGAAAAAATAATTTAGTTGTTTTTTATTTTTTATAGTACAGTTGGTATGTTGGTTGATCTTAAGGGTGTATCCTTATGGCACGTTTCACTTAACAGTATTCAGTGTGTGTAATTAGTTAATTTCTG
>NW_013899327.1:0-492 GCF_000517525.1 Limulus polyphemus
GTAAGTAATGGGCATACATCCTGTCGACTGATGCTGTAGGTAATGGCCATACATACTGTCGACTGATGCTGTAAGTAATGGCCATACATACTGTCGACTGATGCTGTAAGCAATGGGCATACATTCTGTCCAGTGATGCTGTAAGTAATGGGTATACATCCTGTCCAGTGATGCTGTAAGTAATGGCCATACATCTTGTCGACTGATGCTGTAAGTAATGGGCATACATTCTGTCGACTGATGCTGTTGGCCATACATCCTATCGACTAATGCTGTAAGTAATGACCATACATCTTGTCGACTGATGCTGTTGGCCATACATCCTATCGACTGATGCTGTAAGTAATGGGCATACATCCTGTCGACTGATGCTGTAAGTAATGGGTATACATTCTGTCTACTGATGCTGTAAGTAATGGGCATACATTCTGTCAACTGATGCTGTTGGCCATACATCCTATCGACTAATGCTGTAAGTAATGACCATACATC
>NW_013899328.1:0-255 GCF_000517525.1 Limulus polyphemus
GTTACAGGTGTTTAAACAATAAATATGTTCTCTCTGTAGTGTGTATTTTTACTTTGTGTGAAAGTGTTATAACACAGAGTTACAGTATTTAAACAATAAATAAGTTCTCTCTGTAGTGTGTATTTTTACTTTGTGTGAAAGTGTTATAACACAGAGTTACGGTGTTTAAACAATAAATACGTTCTCTCTGTAGTGTGTGTTTTTACTTTGTGTGAAAGTGTTATAACACAGAGTTACAGTATTTAAACAATAAAT
>NW_013899329.1:0-497 GCF_000517525.1 Limulus polyphemus
ATCGTTAAATCTTGTGTCTTCTTGTGTACTGTCAATAAGAAGACAAGATATTTAACAACACTGTGTACTTTCCAATACTGTGTACTGTCAATAAGAAGACAAGAGATTTAACAACACTGTGTACTTTCAATAAGAAGACACAAGATTTAACAATACTTTAAATCTTGTGTCTTCTTATTGACAGTACACAGTAACAATAAGAAGACACAAGATTTAATGATAGTACATATTATCGTTAAATTTTCTTGTGTTTTTTATTGATAGTACACAGTATTGTTAAATCGTGTGTCTTCCTATAGACAGTACACAGTATCGTTAAATCTTGTGTCTTCTTATTGACAGTACACAGGTATTGTTAAATCTTTTGTGTTCTTATTGTATAGTACACAGTATTGTTAAATCTTGTGTCTTCTTATTGACAGTACACAGTATCGTTAAATCTTATGTCTTCTTATTGACAATACACAGTATCGTTAAATCTTGTGTCTTTTATTGAC
>NW_013899330.1:0-254 GCF_000517525.1 Limulus polyphemus
GTAGACTTCTGACTGATTTGGGTTCCGTACCTGAGTTCTAGAGCCGAGACCAGTGCTCTATAGTTGTGTCTGTCATCTGCTGACAACTGTCCAAGTATTTTCAGTGATTGTCCCTTCAAGCTCGTTGCCAGATATACTGCTTTCTGCTCCTCTGTCCATCCATTCATTTCTGCCAGTAGCTCAAATTGTGCTTTCCCATCGTATTCCTGTGGCTTCCTTCTTACTGAATCACTCCTATTACTGACATTCATATC
>NW_013899331.1:0-255 GCF_000517525.1 Limulus polyphemus
TTTAGAGACTTACAATAATATACAACTTATTCAGAGACTTACAATAATATACGTGTTATTTAAAGACTTACAATAACATACGACTTATTTAGAGACTTACAATAACATTCAACTTATTTAGAGACTTACAATAATATACGACTTATTTAAAGACTTACAATAACATACGTGTTATTTAGAGACTTACAATAATATACGTCTTATTTAGAGACTTACAATAATATACGTTTATTTAGTGACTTACAATAATATACG
>NW_013899332.1:0-255 GCF_000517525.1 Limulus polyphemus
CTTTGTAGATGTACTTGAAGGTTAATGAGATATTTATTTATAACTTTGTAGATGTACTTGAAGGTTAATGAGATATTTATTTATAGCTTTGTAGATGTACTTGAAGGTTAAGGGGTATATTTAATTATAGCTTTGTAGATGTACTTGAAGGTTAATGAGATATTTATTTATAACTTTGTAGATGTACTTGAAGGTTAATGAGATATTTATTTATAACTTTGTAGTTGTACTTGAAGGTTAATGAGATATTTAATT
>NW_013899333.1:0-255 GCF_000517525.1 Limulus polyphemus
CACAGTATTGATAAATCCTTTATATTCTTATTACAGGATACAATATTGTTAAATTTTGTGTCTTTTTATTGACAGTACACAGTATTCATAAATCCTTTATATTCTTATTACAAGATACAATATTGTTAAATTTTGTGTCTTTTTACTGACAGTACACAGTATCGTTAAATCTTGTGGCTTGTTATTGATAGTACACAGTATCATTAAATCTTATGACTGGTTATGATTGTACACAGTATCGTTAAGTCTTGTGTT
>NW_013899334.1:0-255 GCF_000517525.1 Limulus polyphemus
CCTAGCAGACTTGATGGCTGCAATACAAGAGCAGCAAAAGAAACAAGAAGAACGAGAAAATGAACGAGAAAAGAAACAAGAAAAGAGATTACAGCAGTTGTTAGAGGAAAAAGAAAAGAAACAAGAAGCGAGATTACAGCAGTTGTTAGAGGAAAAAGAAAAGAAACAAGAAGAACGAGAAATTAAACAAGAAGAGAGATTACAGCAGTTGTTGGAGGAAAAAGAAAAGAAACAAGAAGAGAAATTACAGCAGTT
>NW_013899335.1:0-256 GCF_000517525.1 Limulus polyphemus
GCAAAGGGATTAAATAAAGTTAAATTACATAAATTTTATACATAAGTTACAAGTCAAGATAACATATATACAAAAGGAGCATCAATGTATGGATAAACAATGCCTTATTTATAAGTTAGTTTGCACTGAGAAGTACACGTGAAGTTGTATGCAAATCATATTTAGATGCAAAAATAAAAACGTAGTGAAAGTTACACTGAGATATTTCATTGACATCTGTTTATATATCAAAAACATACAAACTGTAAATTTATTC
>NW_013899336.1:0-554 GCF_000517525.1 Limulus polyphemus
ATCCATATATAATAAAACACCTACCAGTCACTATCCATCTATAATAAAAGACCTACCAGTCACTATCCATCTATAATGAAAGACCTACCAGCCACAATCCATCTGTAATAAAAGACCTACCAGCCACTCTCTATCTATAGTAAAAGACCTATCAGCCACTATCCATCTATAATAAAAATACTACCAGTCACTATCCATCTATAATAAAAGACCTACCAGCCACTCTCTATCTATAGTAGTGGCTGATAGGTCTTTTTCCATCTATAATAAAAGACCTACCAGTCACTATCCATTTATAATAAGAGTTTTATTATATATGGATAGTGGCTGGTAGGTGATCCTGCCAGTCACTATCCATCTATAATAAAAGACCTACCAGCCACTATCCATCTGTAATAAAAGACCTACCAGCCACTATCCATCTAAAATGAAAGACCTACCAGGCACAATCCATCTGTAATAAAGACCTACAACCACAATCCATCTGTAATAAAGACCTACCAGTCACAATCCATCTGTAATAAAAGTCCTACCAGCCACAATCCATATGTATT
>NW_013899337.1:0-256 GCF_000517525.1 Limulus polyphemus
AGTAGTGGTAAAAAAACGCCCATAAAAAACAGCAAAACACAAAATGTGAAACCGCAAGTTTTCATGTATCTCTGCATGGACCCAACAAACCTTCATGTCAAATTTGGTGAAATACCATCAACAGTGGGGCGATGTAGTGGTACAAAAACGACCCATAAAAACAGCAAAACACAAAATGTGAAACCGCAAGTTTTCATGTATCTCTGCATGGACCCAACAAACCTTCATGCCAAATTTGGTGAAAGTCCATCAACAG
>NW_013899338.1:0-255 GCF_000517525.1 Limulus polyphemus
AATTTTGTAGGTTTTGAACCAAACTAAATAACAGTAAATTTTTGATTTACGGTATTTTCTTATTTTGATGTTTTGAGCTCTTTTGTGTTTAGAACAATAAATACTCATTTTTAAAGTATCAATTTGAATTTTTGTTCAATAAAAATCTTTCAAATGCGACTGTAGCTTTTTTTTCCAAAACTTTGTCTTCAAAATAAGGGTGCGTCTTATATATTCCGAAAAATACGGTAATTATTTTCTTTTATTTATAATTTT
>NW_013899339.1:0-438 GCF_000517525.1 Limulus polyphemus
CTTTTTCCGCTAACAACTGTTGTAATTTCTCTTCTCGTTCTTCTTGTTTCTTTTGCTGTTCGTGTATTGCTGCCATTAAGTCTGCTAGGCTGTAGTTTGATTTTCCGCCTCTCGTTTCCATTTTTTTTTCGTTCCACTTCTGACACCAATTTGTTAGGTCTCCGTTTGTTAATTAACTTTCCGTAACTTCGTTCCGACGGAACTTAAGCGACACAAGTCCTTTCTTAATAAAACTGGTTTATTCTTTCCGAATACAGCGTTTGTTTAGCGCGATTGTTGAAGTTGAGTGTATCGGTAAAGTTGTAACGTCTCTCGTGCTCTCTGACTGCAGTTCAATTACTCACTGTCTATACACACATTACATTACATTTTCGCGTCACGTTGTAACCCTCTTATATATACCAGACTACCCTATCCAGCAAACACTAGAGCATTCGC
>NW_013899340.1:0-255 GCF_000517525.1 Limulus polyphemus
TTTCTCCATGAACACTTAGGTTTAACTCTGGTTACCGAATTTATAACCCCCATACTCATATTTAGCGTTATTTGGTACAACAACTCCACGAACAACTAGATGTAACTCTAGTTACTGAATTTGTAACCACCATACTCATCTGTAGCGTTATTTGGTACAACAACTCAACGAATAGCTAGGTGTAACTCTAGTTACCGAATTTATAACCACCATATTCATCTTTAGCCTTACTTAGTACAACTACTCCATGAATAC
>NW_013899341.1:0-255 GCF_000517525.1 Limulus polyphemus
TTATTGACAGCACACAGTATCGTTAAATCTTGTGTATTCTTATTGACAGTACACAGTATTGTTAAATCTTGTTTCTTCTTATTGACAGTACACAGTATCGTTAAATCTTGTGTATTCTTATTGACAGTACACAGTATTGTTAAATCTTGTGTCTTCTTATTGACAGGACACATTATTGTTAAATCTTGTGTTTTCTTACTGACAGTACACATTATCGTTGAATACTGTGTCTTCTTATTGACAGTACACAGTATT
>NW_013899342.1:0-255 GCF_000517525.1 Limulus polyphemus
ATTCAAACTATACCAAATATAACTCTCACGTTCATAAGACGACTGACACAACATTCCCACTATACCAAATATAACTCTCACGTTCATAAGACGACTGACATGACATTTCCACTGTACCAAATATAACTCTCACGTTCGTAAGACGACTGACATAACATTCCCACTATACCAAATATAACTCTCACGTTCATAAGACGACTGACATAACATTCCCACTATACCAAACATAACTCTCACGTTCATAAGACGACTGAC
>NW_013899343.1:0-255 GCF_000517525.1 Limulus polyphemus
TTTATCTCTCGATAGATGGAGAAAAAATACTGGGAAGTTTACTTATCTCTCAATAGATGGAGAAAAAAGTTAAGAAAATATACACTGAAGTTCAGTTATATCTCAATAGGTTGATAAAAATTAAGAAAAAAATATTTTGAAGTCAGTTGTCTCTCAATAGATGGAGAAACAAACAAAAAGGAAAAATACTTGGAAGTTCAATTATTTCTGAATAGATGGAGAAAAATACTTGGAAGTTCAGTTATATCTCAAGAG
>NW_013899344.1:0-654 GCF_000517525.1 Limulus polyphemus
GTGTTGTCTACCTTAGTATATTTGTGTTGTAAATATACTAAAGTAGAAGTAGACAACACAAATATACTAAAGTAGACAACACTTTGTTTTGTATATTTTAGTATATTTAACACAAATATACTAAAGTAGAAAACACAAATATACTAAGGTAGACAACACAAGTAGACAACACAAATATACTAAGGTAGACAACACAAATATACTGAAGTAGACAACACAAATATACTAAGGTAGACCTAAAGTAGACAACACAAATATACTAAGGTAGACAGCACAAATATACTAAAGTATACAACACAAATATACTAAAGTAGACAACACAAATATACTAAGGTAGACAACACAAATATTCTAAGGTAGACAACACAAGTATACTAAAGTAGATAACACAAATATACTAAACTATACAACACAAATATACTAAAGTAGACAACACAAATATACTAAGGTAGACAGCACAAATATACTAAAGTATACAACACAAATATTCTCCCTAAGTATATTTGTGTTGTCTCCCTTAGTATGTTTGTGTTGTCTACTTTAGTATATTTGTGTTGTCTACTTTAGTATATTTGTGTTGTCTACTTTAGTATATTTGTGTTGTATACTTTAGTATATTTGTTTTGTATATTTTAGTATATTTGTGTTGTTTAC
>NW_013899345.1:0-703 GCF_000517525.1 Limulus polyphemus
ATGAAACAATATTGTCGTCCTGTGAATGGCAAGGAACAACATAGACACTCTATGATTGGTATAGAACAACATAGTCGTCCTGTGACTGGCAAGGAACAAAAAGACATTCTATGATTGGTATGAAACAACAAAGTCGTCCTTTGACTGGCAAGAAACAACAAAGACATCTATGATTGGTATGGACCAACATAGTCGTCCGTTCCTTGCCAGTCACATTGTTCCATACCAATCATAGAGTGTCTATATTGTCCCATGCCAATCACAGGACGACTATGTTGTTCCATACCAATCATAGAGTGTCTATGTTCATAGTCGTCCTGTGACTGGCAAGGAACAACATAGACACTCTATGATTGCAAGGAACAACAAAGACACTCTATGATTGGTATGGAACAACGATTGGTATGGAACAACATAGTCGTCCTGTGACTGGCAAGGAACAACAAAGACACTCTATGATTGGTATGGAACAACATAGTCGTCCTATGACTGGCAAGGAACTACAAAGACACTCTATGATTGGTATGGAACGACAAAGTCGTCCTGTGGCTGTCAAGGAACAACATACACACTCTATGATTGGTATGGAATGACATAGTCGTCCTGTGATTGGCATGGGACAATATAGACACGTCTATGATTGGTATGGAACAACATAGTCGTCCTGTGACTGGCAAAGGAACAACAAAGACACTCTATGATT
>NW_013899346.1:0-435 GCF_000517525.1 Limulus polyphemus
TGTACACTCTAACCATTCCAATTAATATCTTTACACTCTAACCATTCATAATCAATATCTGTATACTCTAACCATTCATAATCAATATCTTTACACTCTAACCTTTCATAATCAATATCTGGTACACTCTAACCATTCATAATCAATATCTGTACACTCTAACCATTTCATAATCAATATCCATAATTAATATCTGTACACTTTAACCATTCATAATTAATATCTGTACACTCAAACAATTCATAATCAATATCTGTTCACTCTAACCATTCATAATTAATATCTGTACACTCTAACCATTCATAATCAATATCTGTACACTCTAACCATTCATAATTAATATCTGTACACTCTAACCATCCATAATCAATATCTTTACACTCTAACCATTCATAATTAATATCTGTACACTTTAACCATTCATAATTAATATCC
>NW_013899347.1:0-255 GCF_000517525.1 Limulus polyphemus
GTAATATAGTTGTAACCATAACTAACACTATTACTCCTGTAATATAGCTGTAATCATAACTAACCCTATTACTCCTGTAATATAGCTGTAACCATAACTAACACTATTACTCCTGTAATATAGCTGTAACCATAACTAACACTATTACTCCTGTAATATAGCTGTAATCATAACTAACCCTATTACTCCTGTAATATAGTTGTAATCATAACTAACCCTATTACTCCTGTAATATAGCTGTAACCATAACTAACC
>NW_013899348.1:0-254 GCF_000517525.1 Limulus polyphemus
GGAGTGACTTGAATGTCGCTTACTGAATGAGGGGGGGGCTGTTCTAATATTGGTGTTACTACTGAGTAAAGATGAAAGTTAATATTGAGATACTTTACATTGATATATTATGGAGTGACTTGAATGTCGCTTACTGAATGAGGGGGGGCTGTTCTAATATTGGTGTTACTACTGAGTAAAGATGAAAGTTAATATTGAGATACTTTACATTGATATATTATGGAGTGACTTGAATGTCACTTACTGAATGAGGG
>NW_013899349.1:0-624 GCF_000517525.1 Limulus polyphemus
AGTTTGATTTATCTATTATTTCCAATGTTCGGGTTATTTCCTGTACGATTTAGTCTGAAAGATCAACTTGAGTCAGTTTGGGTTATCTATTATTTCCATAGTTCGGGTTATTTCCTGTACGATTTATTCTGAAAGATCAACTTGAGTCAGTTTGAGTTATCTATTATTTCTATAGTTCGGGTTATTTCCTGTACGATTTATTCTGAAAGATCAACTTGAGTCAGTTTGAGTTATCTATTATTTCCATAGTTCGGGGACTCAAGTTGATCTTTCAGAATAAATCGTATAGGAAATAACCCGAACTATGGAAATAATAGATAACTCAAACTGACTCAAGTTGATCTTTCAGAATAAATCGTACAGGAAATAATGTTTGAGTTATCTATTATTTCCAATGTTCGGGTTATTTCCTATACGATTTATTCTGAAAGGTCAACTTGAGTCAGTTTGAGTTATCTATTATTTCCAATGTTCGGGTTATTTCCTGTACGATTTATTCCGAAAGATCAACTTGAGTCTCTTTGAGTTATCTATTATTTCCAATGTTCGGGTTATTTCCTATACGATTTATTCTGAAAGATCAACTTGATTTATCTATTATTTCCATAGTTCGGGTTAGTTCCT
>NW_013899350.1:0-254 GCF_000517525.1 Limulus polyphemus
ACATGTTGGTAACATGAGGATTAGAAACGTTGATGTTGTAGACGGTCAGGTTATGGACCATGTTGGTAACATGAGGGTTAGAAACGTTGATGTTATGGACTGTCAGGTTATGGACCATGTTGGTAACATGAGGGTTAGAAACGTTGATGTTATGGACGGTCAGGTTATGGACCATGTTGGTAACATGAGGATTAGAAACGTTGATGTTATGGACGGTTATGATGTTATAGTTCTGATTTGAATTTCGCGCAAAG
>NW_013899351.1:0-330 GCF_000517525.1 Limulus polyphemus
ATAACGATGATATATTTTTACTCTTTTAGTTAAGGTGTATGATCCTAGACAAATGATAACGATGATATATTTTTACTATTCTAGTTAATATGTATGATCCTAGACAAATGATAACGATGATATGTTTTTACTCTTCTAGTTAAGATGTATGATCCTAGACAAATGATAACGATGATATGTTTTTACTCTTCTAGTTAATATGTATGATCCTAGACAAATGATAACGATGATATATTTTTACTATTCTAGTTACTATGTATGATCCTAGACAAATGATAACGATGATATATTTTTACTCTTTTAGTTAAGATGTATGATCCTAGACAAATG
>NW_013899352.1:0-254 GCF_000517525.1 Limulus polyphemus
GTTATAAGTAGTACCCCAAAGGACCTGTGATACTTCGAGTTGTTTGAATTGTTATAAGTAGTACCCCAAAGGACGTAACACGTGGCTAATTCGATATATTTATGTGGATGATATCTTTGAACACAAACTTTCACCAGTGTTCTCCATCTTTGAACATAAACTTTTACTCGTGTTCTCCATCTTTAAACACAAACTTTCACTCGTGTTCTCCATCTTTGAACCCAAACTTTCACTCGTGTTCTCCATCTTTGAAC
>NW_013899353.1:0-255 GCF_000517525.1 Limulus polyphemus
GATAAGTATAACGTATGATAACATTTCTGAATCATAGTGTACCAGATGATGAAACTTGTCGATAAGTGTAACATATGGCTATTTTGTGAGTCATAGTGTACCAGATGATGAATCTTGTCGAGAAATATAACATATGGTGAATCATAGTGTACCAGAGGATGAATCTTGTCGATAAGTATAACATATGATGAATCATAGTGTACCAGATGATGAAACTTGTCGATAAGTGTAACATATGGCTATTTTGTGAATCAT
>NW_013899354.1:0-255 GCF_000517525.1 Limulus polyphemus
GAATTTCCAAGTATTTTTTCTTAATTTTTTCTCCATCTATTCAGAAATAACTGAACTTTCTAGTATTTTTCTTAATTGTTTCTCAATCTATTGTGAGATAACTGTACTTCCAAGAATCTTTTTTACATCTATTGTGAGATAACATAACTTCCAAGTATTTTTCTTCAATTTTTTTCCTCAATCTATTGAGAGATAACTGAACTTTCACGTGTTTTTCTTAATAGTTTCACATCTATTGTGAGATAACTTAACTTC
>NW_013899355.1:0-254 GCF_000517525.1 Limulus polyphemus
GATACAGGATTTATCAATACTGTGTACTGTCAATAAGAAGATACAAGATTTAACAATACTGTGTCCTGTCAATAAGAAGATAAAGGATTTATCAATACTTTGTACTGTCAATAAGAAGAACAAGATTTAACAATACTGTGTACTGTCAATAAGAAGACACAAAATTTAAAAATACTGAGTCATGTCAATAAGAAGATACAGGATTTATCAACACTGTGTACTGTCAATTAGAAGACACAATATTTAACAATACT
>NW_013899356.1:0-255 GCF_000517525.1 Limulus polyphemus
AAACTTACACACAAGTGTTAGACTATATTGTTGTGATCAAGATAACAAATATCACAGTAACAATACTTGTAATGTTGACATCTTTAAATAATACTAAACTTACACACAAGTGTCAGATTATGTTGTTGTGATCAAGATAACAAATATAACAGTAACAATACTTGTAATGTTAACATCTTTAAATAATACTAAACTGACACACAAGTGTTAAATTATATTGTTGTGATCAAGGTACCAAATATCACAGTAACAATA
>NW_013899357.1:0-255 GCF_000517525.1 Limulus polyphemus
GACCATGAAACCTTATAAGTGTAGTGAGTGTTGGTATAATAAGCCTAAAGCAAAGACGTAGTGTGGTATCACTTAGCTTAGAGCCAAGTGCATAAAATTTACCATGAAAGTAAAAATATCGATTAAATTTTAAACTTAAATCGCTTCTGAATTATGCTATCTTCTGTTATATCACCAACGTTTTTAATATAAAAAAATCTATTTAATCAACGGAGACTCTAAATTAAAAAATCAACAAATATTTATGTTGTTTTG
>NW_013899358.1:0-255 GCF_000517525.1 Limulus polyphemus
AAGACACAAGATTTAACAATCCTATGTACTATCAATAAGAAGACAAGATTTAACGATACTGTGTACTATCACTGACAAGCCAAAAGATTTAACGATACTGCGTACTATCAATAACAAGCCATAAGATTTAACGATACTGTGTAATGTCAATAAGAAGACACAGAATTTAACAATCCTATGTACTATCAATAACAAGCCATAAGATTTAACGATACTGTGTACTATCAATAACAAGCCACAAGATTTAACGATACT
>NW_013899359.1:0-288 GCF_000517525.1 Limulus polyphemus
GTTGTCATTTTCATACACTATATCTGTTCAGTGATGTACAGCAGTCAGATTTCAAGGCGTTTTCCCTTCGAGTAGGTTGTCAATTTCACAACACTATATCTGTTCAGTGGTTTACAGTCAGATTTCAAGGCGTCCTCACCTCGAGTATGTTGTCATTTTCATACACTATATCTGTTCAGTGATGTACAGTCAGATTTCAAGGCGTTTTCACCTCGAGTATGTTGTCATTTTCACAACACTATATCTGTTCGGTGGACAGTCAGAGTTCAAGGCGTCCTCACCTCGAGC
>NW_013899360.1:0-296 GCF_000517525.1 Limulus polyphemus
TCCACAACTGGAAAAAAAGACATTAGTATAAAGTAAAACACAGGTTCCACAACTGAAAATAAAAACATTAGTATAAAATAAAAATCAGGTTCTACATCTGACAACAATGAATGTTGTTATAAAGTAAAACACAGGTTCTACATCCTACAACAAAGGATGTTTGTAGAAAGTAAAACACAGGTTCCACACAGACAACAAAAGACATTAGTATAAAGTGAAACAAAGGCTCCACATCTGACAAAAAAAGATGTTGGTAAAGTGAAACACAGGTTCTACATCTGACATCAAAGGATGTT
>NW_013899361.1:0-254 GCF_000517525.1 Limulus polyphemus
TGTGTCTTCTTATTGAAAGTACACAGTATCGATAAATCTTGTGTCTTCTTATTGCCAGTACACAGTATCATTAAATCTCGTGTCTTCTTATTGACAGTACACAGTATCGTTAAATCTTGTGTTTTCTAATTGACTTTACACAGTATCGTTAAATCTTGTGTCTTCTAATTGACATTACACAGTATCGTTAAATCTTGTGTCTTCTTATTGACAGTACACAGTATCGTTAAATCTTGTGTCTTCTTATTGAAAGA
>NW_013899362.1:0-254 GCF_000517525.1 Limulus polyphemus
ACCTAATATAACTAAATTAAAATATCTTAACTTAAACCGATCACATAGACTACGAGTTGTTTCACTTTTAACCTTTTTTTTTTTGCTCGTGGCTCCCTTTTGAATTTGATTTATCTCTGTGGCCCCACCCTTTCGTACGACGCTGTTACTTAGGAAAAAAGTTACTTTATTTCCACGCCTGATTTACAATATATTTATAATATTATCATATTATTTTTACAATATTGTATTGTTTTTAAATATTTTGTTTATAA
>NW_013899363.1:0-383 GCF_000517525.1 Limulus polyphemus
CTGTGAAAGTTTCCAGCTGGTTTACACCATCATTGATAACTAACTACTATGTACAACACAAAGCTGTGAAAGTTTCCTGCTGGTTTACACCATCATTGATAACTAACTACTATGCACAACACAAAGATGTGAAAGTTTCCAGCTGGTTTACACCATCATTGATAACTAACTACTATGTACAACACAAAGCTGTGAAAGTTTCCTGCTGGTTTACACCATCATTGATAACTAACTACTATGTACAACACAAAGCTGCCGAAAGTTTCCTGCTGGTTTACACCATCATTTATAACTAACTACTATGTACAACACAAAGACTGTGAAAGTTTCCTGCTGGTTTACACCATCATTTATAACTAACTACTATGCACAACACAAAGATG
>NW_013899364.1:0-255 GCF_000517525.1 Limulus polyphemus
CTTGAGTTCAAAAGCCATTGGGGATATACCCATTGAGGTTACTCCCCACGCTTCCTTGAATTCCTCACGAGGAGTTATCGTTGAGAGGGATTTGAAATCTATCTCCGAGACGGAGATCCTTGCTGGTTTCTCCAATCAAGGAGTTTCGGCAGTTCGAAGGATCTCCACTCGTCAAGATGGAATTATGGTGCCGACCTCAGTTTTAATTTTGATGTTTTCATCACCAAGTCCACCTGCCACCATTAAGACAGGTTA
>NW_013899365.1:0-256 GCF_000517525.1 Limulus polyphemus
GATACTGTGTAATGTCAATTAGAAGACACAAGATTTAACGATACTGTCTAATGTCAATTACAAGAAACAAGATTTAACAATACAGTGTACTGTCAATAAGAAGACACAAGATTTAACGATACTGTGTACTGTCAATAAGAAGACACAAGATTTAACGATACTGTGTACTTTCAAAAAGAAGACACAAGATTTAACAATACTGTGTACTGTCAATAAGAAGACACAAGATTTAACGATACTGTGTACTGTCAATAAG
>NW_013899366.1:0-255 GCF_000517525.1 Limulus polyphemus
GCGTATTGCTGTAAACATAATAACTTGGTATGTAACTGTACGTAATGTGTAGTGACACTATGTATCTCTGTAAACATTAAACTTGGTATGTAACTGTATTTAATGTGTAGTGACACCATGTATCTCTGTAAACATTATAACTTTGTATGTAACTGTACTTTATGTGTAGTGACACCACGTATTGCTGTAAACATAATAACTTGGTATGTAACTGTACTTAACGTAGAGTGACACCACGTATTGCTGTAAACATAA
>NW_013899367.1:0-255 GCF_000517525.1 Limulus polyphemus
ATGTTTAATATGTATAAGTTGTGGTGTTTTGTGTTTGATAATTCTACAGTATGTTTAAAATGTATAAGTTGTGGTATTTTGTGTTTAATAATTCTACAGTATGTTTAATACTGTAGTATTTTGTGTTTAATAATTCTACAGTATGTTTAATATGTATAAGCTGTGTTTAATAATTCTACAGTATGTTTAATATGTATAAGCTCTGGTATTTTGAGTTTAATAATTCTACAGTATGTTTAATATGTATAAGCTCTG
>NW_013899368.1:0-848 GCF_000517525.1 Limulus polyphemus
TGCCGTTAATATCTACTGTTGTTTAATGTTAGTCTTTGACACTGGTATGTTACTACCTGTTTAAATGTCGTTAATATCTACTGTTGTTTAATGTTGGTCTTTGTCATTGGTATGTTCCTACTTGTTTAAATGTCGTTAATATCTACTGTTGTTTAATGTTGGTCTTTGACATTGGTATGTTACTACCTGTTTAAATGCCGTTAATGCCAACATTAAACAACAGTAGATCTTTGACATTGGTATGATACTACCTGTTTATATGTCGCAAAGACCAACATTAAACTTTAGTAGATATTAAACACTGGTATGTTACTACCTGTTTAAATGTCGTTAATATCTACTGTTGTTTAATGTTGGCCTTTGACACTAGTATGTTACTACCTGTTTAAATGTCATTAATATCTACTGTTGTTTAATGTTGGTCTTTGACACTGGTATGTGACTTGATATGTTACTACCTGTTTGAATGTCGTTAATATCTACTGTTGTTTAATGTTTTTCTTTGACACTGGTATGTTACTACCTGTTTAAATGTCGTTAATATATACTGTTGTTTAATGTTGGTCTTTGACATTGGTATGTTACTACTTGTTACTGTTGTTTAATGTTTTTCTTTGACACTGGTATGTTACTACCTTAACAACATTTAAACAAACATTAAACAACAGTAGATAGGCCATTGACAATGGAATGTTACAAACTTTTTAATTGTCGTTAATATCTACTGTTGTTTAATGTTGGTCTTTAACACTGGTATGTTACTACTTGTTTAAATGTCGTTAATATCTACAAATGTTTATTGTTGGTCTTTGACACTGGTATGTTACTACCTGTTTAAATGTCGTTAA
>NW_013899369.1:0-323 GCF_000517525.1 Limulus polyphemus
AACTAAAGCTACCGTACAACTAAAGCTACAGTACAACTAAAGCTACAGTACAACTAAAGCTACAGCACAACCAAAGCTACAGTACATCCAAAGCTACAGCACAACCAAAGCTACCGTAAAACCAAAGCTACAGTACAACTAAAGCTACAGTACATCCAAAGCTACAGTGCAACCAAAGCTACAGTACAACCAAAGCTACAGTACATCCAAAGCTACCGTAAAACCAAAGCTACAGTACAACTAAAGCTACAGTACATCCAAAGCTACAGTACAACTAAAGCTACAGTACAACCAAAGCTACAGTACAACTAAAGCTACAGTAC
>NW_013899370.1:0-256 GCF_000517525.1 Limulus polyphemus
ATCTATACTAGAGGTGGGTTAACAGTGTCAGTTTAATAGTTACAGTACAGATTGGTTAACAAGGTAACAGTTTAATATCTATAGTACAGGTGGGTTAACAGTGTCAGTTTAATAGTTACAGTACAGATTGGTTAACAAGGTAACAGTTTAATATCTATAGCACAGGTGGATTAATAGTGTCAGTTCAATAGTTACAGTACAGATTGGTTAACAAGGAAAAAGTTTAATATCCATAGTACAGATTGGTTAACAGTGT
>NW_013899371.1:0-255 GCF_000517525.1 Limulus polyphemus
TTGGAATTATTATAGGCGAACATGTTGGGATTTGATTATATACTGATAGTTACAGCAAACTGACGAGCTTAGTGGCGTCTTGGATTTATAGGCGTACATGTTGGGATTTGATTATATACTGATAGTTACAGCAAACTGACGAGCTTAGTGGCGTCTTGGATTTATAGGCGTACATGTTGGGATTTGATTATATACTGATAGTTACAGCAAACTGACGAGCTTAGTGGCGTCTTGGAATTATTATAGGCGAACATG
>NW_013899372.1:0-319 GCF_000517525.1 Limulus polyphemus
TTATTTTAGACTAATCTTTAAGCAGTTATTGTTATATTATTTTAGACTAATCTGTAGGTAGTTATTGTTATATTCTTTTAGACTAATCTATAGGTAGTTATTGTTATATTATTTTAGACTAATCTATAGGCAGTTATTGTTATATTATTTTAGACTAATCTATAGGCGGTTATTTTTATATTCTTTTAGACTAATTTATCGGCAGTTATTGTTATATTGTTTCCGACGAATCTTTAAGCAGTTATTGTTATATTATATAGATTAGTCTAAAAAAATCTATAGGCAGTTATTGTTATATTATTTTAGACTAATCTATAGG
>NW_013899373.1:0-253 GCF_000517525.1 Limulus polyphemus
TGGGACATTGAAACATGACTGAAGAAGTATCAACACCTTCATGCAAGAAAATGAACGATGTTGGTACTGTATAACAAGATTAAATATGTCGATGCTGTAAGTGGAGAACAAATATGACTGTACTGTATAGATAAAGGAACAACAATAGGGATGATGCTTTAGAATATTTAGTGTAGTCACTTTTGAGGTAAAATATAGGAATTCTGATGTGCAAATCACAGCTTACTACCTTACTTATAAGAGCCATAAGACC
>NW_013899374.1:0-853 GCF_000517525.1 Limulus polyphemus
TTTCTGAAAACGACATTTCAAATGTGCCAACAAGGAATTGGACGCTGGAAACATTCTTAGACGATAATCAACTACAGAAAACACACCATGTGTGATTGGAAATTTGCAAAACACCTTAATGTTGATTATCACGTATAACACACAATTGTTTATAACGATAACTAACCTCGTAGATTTTCTAAATCTTCAAATGTCCTATACACTTCTAAAAGAATTTATAGAAACAAAATCAAAAAAGGCTTTTCGGAATATTGTTTTTAATTGTATTTCTAATTAGTTCTTAAGTTGTGTTAACCATAACAAATTTTGTGTTACTAAATAGCTTATACAAATTTTGTGTTACTAAATGTTCTGAACACTATTTATATAAGCTCCCTTCACTATTTTTTACCTTTTTTCTATTCATATTTATTGTTTTTATCGTAATACTACTTCTGTAACATCTTTAATGTATTTTGTGTAAGAATGATATAGCATGTTTTTCTTTGGTATTTACTGTTATTAGTGTATTTATAGCTTAATCCTAGTTACTTGATTTAGAAAATTTCCTACTGCAAACTATATCTTTTTCATTCTCCTTTAAATTCACGCGTTTTGTCTCTATTCACGTTAAGTACCGTCGTCTAAGAATGTTTCCAGTTTCCATGTCTTTGTTCGCGCATTTGGAATGTCGTTTTCAGAGATATCTATCTCTAGGTAATTTTTCAAGTGTTTATATCATTCCAGTTTTAATTAACTAAAGAAAACACACCATGTGTGATTGGAAATTTGCAAAACACCTTAATGTTGATTATCACGTATAACACACAATTGTTTGTAACGATAACTAACCTCGTACGTTTTCTAAATCTTC
>NW_013899375.1:0-255 GCF_000517525.1 Limulus polyphemus
GGTATTGCCTAATGGTTAGATGAACAATGTTTGGTATTGGCTAATTGTTAGATGAACAATGTTTGGTATTGGCTAATGGTTAGATGAACAGTGTTTGGTATTGCCTAATGGTTAGATGAACAATGTTTGGTTTTGGCTAATGGTTAGATTAATAATGTTTGCTAGTGGCTAATGGTTATATGAATAATGTTTCTCATAAAATAGTAACAATGTTCGGTTATGGCTAATGGTGAGATGAACTATGTTTGGTATTGG
>NW_013899376.1:0-255 GCF_000517525.1 Limulus polyphemus
CACGAATATTCCCAGTAGGTACTTTACAATCTGTTATCAAAATTTCGGCTAGCCTCGACTTTACTGGTTTTTTTTTGTTTCAGTTATATTGTAAGCAAATAATAGTTTGGAAATGAGATTATTCAAACGAAATACGAACATCTAAAAGGCAATGACGTCTTTTTATAAACTAAACTTCACCTTTTGTATTGTTTTTACTCTGAGATAGCTAAAGTTCATTTATTTAAATTTTCACGGAACATAACATTTTTTGTG
>NW_013899377.1:0-255 GCF_000517525.1 Limulus polyphemus
GACTCTCTCTCTAGTTATGACTGTACCCTATATTACAGCGACTCTCTCTCTAGTTATGACTGTACCCTATATTACAGCAACTCTCTCTCTATTTATGACTGTACCCTATATTACAGCAACTCTCTCTAGTTGTGACTGTACCCTATATTACAGCAACTCTCTCTAGTTGTGACTGTACCCTATATTACAGATACTCTCTCTAGTTGTGACTTATATCGTATATTACAGCTACTCTCACTAGTTGTGACTGATACA
>NW_013899378.1:0-255 GCF_000517525.1 Limulus polyphemus
ATAGTAATACTAGTGACTGAAAAACCCAATATAGTAATACTAGTGGTTGAAAAACCCAGTATAGAAAGGTTGTTGATGAAGAAACAAGAGGGAATCCTCAGTAGCCACGGCACTTGAAATTTGTTTAGACAGGATTAGTTTGTTTGTTTGTTTCGAATTAAGTACAAAGCCTACACAACGGGCTATCTGTGCTCTGCCCACCACGGGTATCGAAACCCGGTTTCTCGCGTTGTAAGTCTGCAGTCATACCGCTGT
>NW_013899379.1:0-255 GCF_000517525.1 Limulus polyphemus
TTTCTAGCATGAAATCTATAAGTTTGTCTTCTCCAAAACAAACGTTTGCTTAAAAAACACCTTTATATTGACATGTTTATGTTTCTAGCATAAACTCTATAAAAGGTTGTTTTCTCCTAAACAAATGTCTGCTTAAAAAACACCTTTATGTGACATGTTTATGCTTCTAGCATAAACTCTATAAAATGTTGTCTTCTCCTAAACAAACGTTTGCTTAAAAAACACCTTTATGTGACATGTTTATGCTTCTAGCAT
>NW_013899380.1:0-796 GCF_000517525.1 Limulus polyphemus
TACTGTGTGACATCAATAAAAGACACCAAATTTAACAATACTGTGTACTATCAATAAGAAGACTCGAGATTTAACGATACTTTGTACTATCAATAAGAAAACACAAGATTTTTGACAGTACACAGTATTGTTAAATCTGGTTTATTCTTATTGGCAGTACACAGTATCGTTAAATCTTCTGTCTTCTTATTCATAGTACACAGTATCGTTAAAACTCGTGTCTTCTTATTGATAAAACACACTAGCGTCAAATCTCATGTATTCTTATTGATAGTACACAGTATTGATAAATCTTGTTTCTTGTTATTGACATTACACAGTATTGTTAAATCTTGTGTCTTCTTATTGACAGTACACAGTTTTGATTAAGAAGACATAAAAAATTAACCATACTGTGTACTGTCAATAAGAAGCAGTACACAGTATTGTTAAATCTTGTGTGTTAATCTTGTGTGTTCTTATTGACAGCACATAGTATTGTTAAATCTTGTGTCTTTTTATTGACAGTACACAGTATTGTTAAATTTTTATGTTTTCTTATTGACAGTACACAGTATCGATAAATCATGTGTCTTCTTATTGAAGTACACAGTATTTACTTATTGACAGTACACAGTATTGTTAAATCTTGTGTTTTCTTATTGATAGTACACAGTATCATTAAATCTCGTGTCTTCTTATTGATAGTACACAGTATTGTTAAATTTTCATGTCTTCTTATTGACAATACACAGTATCGTTAAATCTTTTGTCTTCTTATTGATGTTAAATCTTGTGTCAAATAATGTGTACTGTC
>NW_013899381.1:0-356 GCF_000517525.1 Limulus polyphemus
AAACTATATTTTCTCGAACTAGAAATACCGTTATCAATACCTGACTTCGCAAGATTTTGTAAAATTTCATAACGGTCTTTTTTGTCCTTCTACCACTATATTTTGTCGACTGTTATAACGGTTTTTTAGTCCTCTTTTCCACTAGATTTTTTTCACATTTATAACGGTCCTTTTAGTCTGTTTTCAACTAGATTTTGTTGATTTTGAAAATGAGTTTTTAGTTTTCCTTCTACTAGATTTTGTCGACGTTCATAACTCTCGTTTTAGGCCTTCATAGACTAGATTTTCGAATCTGATAACGGTATTTTAGTCCTCTTTCCAAAAAATCTAGGGACCGTTATAAATGTGAAATTTTA
>NW_013899382.1:0-256 GCF_000517525.1 Limulus polyphemus
CTTGTGTCTTCTTATTGACGGTACACAGTATCGTACATCTTGTGTCTTCTTATTGACAGTACACAGTATTGTTAAATCTTTTATCTTCTTATTGACAGTACACAGTATCGTTAAATCTTGTGTCTTCTTATTGAGAAAACACAGTATTGTTAAATCTAGTGTCTTCTTATTGACAGTACACAGTATCTTTAAATCTTTTGGCTTGTTAGTGATAGTACACAGTATCGTTAAATCTTGTGTCTTCTTATTGACAGTA
>NW_013899383.1:0-253 GCF_000517525.1 Limulus polyphemus
TTTATAACAGTATACATTATTGTTAAATCTTGAGTATTCTTATTGACAGTACACAGTATTGTTAAATCTTGTGTCTTCTTATTGACAGTACACAGTATTGTTAAATCTTGTGTCTACTTATTGAAAGTAAACACTATCGTTAAATCTTGTGTCTACTTATTGAAAGTACACAGTATCGTTAAATCTTGTGTTTTCTTACTGACAGTACATATTATCGTTAAATCTTGTGTGTTCTTATTGACAGTACACAGTA
>NW_013899384.1:0-255 GCF_000517525.1 Limulus polyphemus
GTGGAAGGAGGACCAAAAGTCCGTTATAACAGTCGACAAAATATATTGGAAAACTTACTAAAAGGACCCTTATCAATGTCAACAAAGTCTAGTGGAAGGAAAACTAAAAGACCTTAATAACAGTAATCAAAATATAGTTTAAGAAGTATTAAAAATACCATTATGAAAGTCATTAAAATATAGTGTAAGAATGACTAAAAATACCGCTATCAAAGTCAAAAATATCTAGTCTAAGAAGGCTTAAAAAGTCAGTTA
>NW_013899385.1:0-255 GCF_000517525.1 Limulus polyphemus
TTCGTGGAGTGGCTGTACCAAATAACGCTAAAGATGAGTATGGGGTTATAAATTCGGTAACTAGAGTTAAACCTAAGTGTTTCTGGAGTAGTTGTACCAAGTAAGGCTAAAGATGAGTATGGTGGTTATAAATTCCGTAACTAGAGTTACACCTAGGTGTTCAACGAGTAGTTGTACCAAGTAATGCTAAAAATTAGTATGGTGGTTATAAATTCGGTAACTAGAGTTACATCTAGTTATTCGTGGAGTTGTTGT
>NW_013899386.1:0-255 GCF_000517525.1 Limulus polyphemus
ATCCGTCCAAATGGAACGACGTACTGGTACAAAACGCAAAACCTTCCATATCTCCTATAAAACAAACAGTAGGAAGGTAAAACTCTGCATATTACTACGCAACGTTAAAGTGTACCTACATACCAACTTTGGTGAAGAATCATTAATTTAGGACCCTCTGGTAACAAGAAATCGAAAAAAATCAGTAACAAAAAGCTTCACTGCAGTACACATACGCTTTCAGAAAAAACAATAAAAGAGTAACATAAAACGACC
>NW_013899387.1:0-255 GCF_000517525.1 Limulus polyphemus
CGAGAAAATAAACAATAAGAGAGACAACAGCAGTGGCAACTGGAACAAGAAAGGAAACAAGAAGTACAAACGGAAAACATTAGTAAATTTCAAAGTGAATTAAATACATTAAAGGATGATTTATTGTCTTTTACACAAGGTAGATACATTAACCATCGACTTAATCAGCCCCAGACAATGGCAAGCCCCTTCCAGACCCCGCAGCTAAACCCTAATGCAGACATCTTCAGTCCTGTCAGAAGTCACATCCCAGAT
>NW_013899388.1:0-254 GCF_000517525.1 Limulus polyphemus
TAAATGATTTTCACTCTCTACATCAAGAAACAAGTAAATGATTTTCACTCACTACTTTAACAAACGCGTTAATGATTTTCACTCTCTACATCAAGAAACAAATAAATGAGTTTCACTCCCTACATCAAGAAACAAGTAAATGATTTCACTACATACATCAAGAAACAGTAAATTATTTCACTACATGCATCAAGAAACAATAATTATTTTCACTTCCTACATTAAGAAATAATTAAATGATTTTCACTCTCTAC
>NW_013899389.1:0-475 GCF_000517525.1 Limulus polyphemus
GTTACACCTAGGTGTTCATGGAGTAGTTGTACCAAGTAAGGCTAAAGATGATTATGGTGGTTATAAATTCTATAACTAGAGTTACACCTATGTGTTCATGGAGTAGTTGTACCAAGTAAGGCTAAAGGTGATTATGGTGGTTATAAATTCTATAACTAGAGTTACACTTAGGTGTTCGTGGAGTTGTTGTACCAAAAAACGCTAAAGATTAGTATAGGGGTTAAACATTCGGTAACTGGAGTTACACCTAGGTGTTCGTGGAGTTGTTGTACAAAGTTAACCACCATACTCATCTTTAGCCTTACTTGGTACAACTACTCCATGAACACTTAGGTGTAACTCTAGTTACCGAATTTATAACCACCATACTCTTCTTTAGCCTTAAATTTGGTAACTAGAGTTACACCTACGTGTTCGTGGAGTTGTTGTACCAATAACGCTAAAGATGAGTATGGGGTTACACATTCGGTAACTA
>NW_013899390.1:0-255 GCF_000517525.1 Limulus polyphemus
TCTCCATGTTTTCAATAGGTAAGTGTTGGACACCTTACAAACACAGGTCTCCATGTTTTCAATAGGTGTTAGTGTTGGACACTTTACAAACACAGGTCTCCTTGTTTTCAACAGGTAAGTGTTAGTGTTGGACACTTTACAAATACAGGTCTCCATGTTTTCAATAGGTAAGTGTTAGTGTTGGACACCTTACAAACACTGGTCTCCTATGTTTTCAATAGGTAAGTGTTAGTGTTGGACACTTACAAACACTGG
>NW_013899391.1:0-270 GCF_000517525.1 Limulus polyphemus
ACAGTACACAGTATCGTTAAATCTTGTGTCTTTTTATTGATAGTACACAGTATTGTTAAATCTTGTGTCTTTTTATTGACAGTACATAGTATTGTTAAATCTTGTGTCTTCTTAGTTACAGTACACAGTATCGTTAAATCTTGTGTCTTCTTATTGACAGTACACAGTATCGTTAAATCTTGTGTCTTCTTATTGACAGTACACAGTATCGTTAAATCTTGTGTCTATTTATTGATAGTACACAGTATTGTTAAATCTTGTGTCTTCTTA
>NW_013899392.1:0-255 GCF_000517525.1 Limulus polyphemus
GAATGTTTTTCGTGTTGTAGTGCTAATCTTATTGAAGTAGTTTACCGACAGCATTCAATGTTTTTCGTGTTGTAGTGCTAATCTTATTGAAGTAGTTTACTGACAGCATTCAATGTTTGTCATGCTAATCTTATTGAGGCACGTGGATTGACAGCACTGAATGTTTGTCGTTCTGTAGTGCTAATCTTATTGAGGCATTTGATTTGTCAACTTTGTATGTTTGTCATGCTGTAGTGTTAACTCTAAGAAAGCGCA
>NW_013899393.1:0-304 GCF_000517525.1 Limulus polyphemus
TTGTTGTGAATAACTTAAACAATACTATAGGATGTAATTATGGATTGTTGTGAATAACTCAAACAATACTAGAGGATGTAACGGTGGATTGTTGTGAATAACTCAAACAATACTAGAGGATGTAATTATGGATTGTTGTGAATAACTTAAACAATACTAGAGGATGTACTTATGGATTGTTGTGAATAACTTAAACAATACTATAGGATGTACTTATGGATTGTTGTGAATAACTTAAACAATACTAGAGGATGTAATTATGGATTGTTGTGAATAACCTAAACAATACTATAGGATGTAATTA
>NW_013899394.1:0-255 GCF_000517525.1 Limulus polyphemus
AATTAACTTTCTTCAAGTTAACTAATGACATACAAGTAACTTTTTCAAGTTAACTAATAACATGCAAGTAACTTTCTTCAAGTTAACTAATAACATACAATCAGCTTTCTTCAAGTTGACTAATATCATACAATTAACTTTTTTCAAGTTAACTAATAACATACAATTAACTTTCTTCAAGTTGACTAATAACATAGAATTAACTTTCTTCAAGTTAACTAATAACATAAAATTAACTTTCTTCAAGTTAACTAA
>NW_013899395.1:0-255 GCF_000517525.1 Limulus polyphemus
GACTGTACTTATGTCCCACATTCATCCTCGTCCCTAAGACCTGGGTTAGACTGAACTTCTGTCCCACATTCATCCTCGGCCCTAAGACCTGGGTTAGACTGTACTTCTGTCCTACATTCATCCTCGTCCCTAAGACCTGGGTTAGACTGTACTTCTGTCCCACATTCATCCTCGTCCCTAAGACCTGGGTTAGACTGTACTTCTGTCCCACATTCATCCTCGTCCCTAAGACCTGGGTTAGACTGTACTTCTGTC
>NW_013899396.1:0-211 GCF_000517525.1 Limulus polyphemus
ATCATTTTTGCGACTTTTGTGGTCGTTTTATGTTACTCTTTTATTGGCGTTTCTGAAAGCGTATGTGTACTGCAGTGAAGCTTTTGGTTACTGATTGTTTTTCGATTTCCTTTTACTAGAGGGTCCTAAATTGATGATTCTTCACCAAATTTGGTATGTAGGTACACTTTAACGTTGCCTAGTAATATGCAGAGTTTTACCTTCCTACTGT
>NW_013899397.1:0-254 GCF_000517525.1 Limulus polyphemus
ACACATTATTGTTAAATCTTGTGTTTTCTTACTGACAGTACACATTATCGTTGAATATTGTGTCTTCTTATTGACAGTACACAGTATCGTTAAATCTTGTATCTTCTTATTGACAGTACACAGTATCGTTATATCTTGAGTCTTCTTATTGACAGTACATAGTATCGTTAAATCTTATGTCTTCTTAATGACAGGACACAGTATTGTTAAATCTTGTGTCTTTCTTATTGAGATACACAGTATTGTTAAATCTT
>NW_013899398.1:0-337 GCF_000517525.1 Limulus polyphemus
GCTTGATTCACAATTTAGGCAAAGTAACCACTAGCCCACGCCAGGCCTGCGAGAAACACACAAGTCGATCATATAAAGAGTTGTTAGAAACACACAAGTTGATCATATAAAGAGTTGTTAGAAACACACAAATCGATCATA
Source organism: Limulus polyphemus (assembly GCF_000517525.1). Taxonomy (NCBI): domain Eukaryota; kingdom Metazoa; phylum Arthropoda; class Merostomata; order Xiphosura; family Limulidae; genus Limulus; species Limulus polyphemus. Next base: position 142 of record NW_013899398.1, read on the forward strand.
TATAGAGTTATTAGAAACACACAAGTCGATCATAAAGAGTTGTTAAAAACACACAAGTCGATCGTATAAAGACTAGTAAAGAGTTGTTAGAAGCACACAAGTCGATCGTATGAAGACTAGTAAAGAGTTGTTAGAAACTAACAACTCTTTACTAGTCTTTATACGATCGACTTGTGTGAAAACACACAAGTCGATC
>NW_013899399.1:0-279 GCF_000517525.1 Limulus polyphemus
CTAGTAAATGCTAGGGCATTCATGAAGGAACAAGATACTTCTAGAAACGTGGCGTGACACTAGTCACGTGACCTCGCTGACGCAACAATATTATATAATTTACAATATGTTTTGTTGTGTGTTACCGATAAATGTTTCAAGATATATAAATTCGTATATTAGATGATCTGACAAAAGATATGTCATCATAGGATGACAGTGGTTTGAAAACTAGATTTCAGGTGAATTAAATGAAAAAACACATGTGTTTTTTAGAAATTTGTTAAAGTCGAGAATTCT
>NW_013899400.1:0-255 GCF_000517525.1 Limulus polyphemus
GTAGAAAGGTAAAACTCTGCATATTACTACACAACGTTAAAGTGTACCTACATACCAAATTTGGTGAAGAATCATCAATTTAAGACCCTCTTGTAACAAGAAATCGAAAAACAATCAGTAACCAAAAGCTTCACTGCAGTACACATTCGCTTTCAGAAAAGCCAATAAAAGAGTAACATAAAACGACCACAAAAGTCGAAAAATGACAATAGAAGGCTAGAATTTTGCATGTAAATACGCAAGTATGCAACGAAC
>NW_013899401.1:0-255 GCF_000517525.1 Limulus polyphemus
GAATCATCATATACTCGTTTAAGTATTAGTATAATTAGAACAGACATGTTGTAGTACTAGTAGAATCATCTTATACTCGTTGAAATATTAGTATAATTAGCACAGAAATGTTGTAGTACTAGTTCAATCATCATATACTCGATGAAATATTAGTATAATTAGCACAGACCTTTTGTAGTACTAGTTGAATCATCATATACTCGATCAACTATTAGTATAATTAGAACAAACATGTTGTAGTACTAGTTGAATCAT
>NW_013899402.1:0-276 GCF_000517525.1 Limulus polyphemus
TGTGTCACTAGTTACATTTTACCACTCCTTATAACATAGCTAATGTTTGTCTCTAGTTACATTTCACCACTCCTTATAACATAGCTAATGTTTGTCTCTAGTTACAATGTACCACTTCTTATAACATAGCTAATGTGTGTCACTAGTTACATTTTACCACTCCTTATAACGTAGCTAATGTTTGTCTTTGGTTACATTTTACCACTCCTTATAACATAGCTAATGTTTGTCTCTGGTTACATTTTACCACTTCTTATAACATAGCTAATGTGTGTC
>NW_013899403.1:0-254 GCF_000517525.1 Limulus polyphemus
AGAGCACTGGTAGAGGCTCTATAACTCAGGTACGGAACCAAAACCAGTCAGAAGTCTACAGGTCCAGGTTCAGGACGAGAGTCCGTGCTAAAGGGGAAAGCCTGCAAGAGCTGGCACAGGACTTGGAGAGCATGGCACACAAGGCCTACCTAACTGCACCACCCGATCTCCTCAAGTTGTTGCTGAGGGATCAGTTCGTAGAAGCCTTGGACAGTCCACAACTTAAGATACAAGTGAAGCAAGCGCACCCCTCT
>NW_013899404.1:0-288 GCF_000517525.1 Limulus polyphemus
AAAGTCGAAAATATCTAGACTAAGAATGCCTAAAAGGACAGTTATGAAAGTCAACAAAATCTAGTGGAAGAAAACTAATAACACGTTTTCAAAGTCAACAAAATCTATTGGAAAACGGACTAAAAGGACTGTTATCAATGTCAACAAAATCTAGTGGAAGGAAGATTAAAAGACCGATATAACAGTCGACAAAATATAGTTTAAGAAGGATTAAAAATACCATTATGAAAGTCATTAAAATATAGAGTAAGAAAAAAAGTCGAAAATATCTAGTCTTAGAAGGCCTAA
>NW_013899405.1:0-254 GCF_000517525.1 Limulus polyphemus
ATTTAACGATACTGTGTACTGTCAATAAGAAGACACAAGATATAAGAATACTGTGTACTATCACTAACAAGCCACAAGATTTAACGATACGGTGTACTGTCAATAAGAAGACACAAGATTTAACAATACTGGGTACTGTCCATAAGAAGACACAATATTTACCAATACTGTGTACTATAAATAAGAAAACACGAGATTTAACAATACTGTGTACTGTCAATAAGTAGACACAAGATTTAATAATACTGGGTACT
>NW_013899406.1:0-255 GCF_000517525.1 Limulus polyphemus
TGAACGCTATATGCACAATTATGTAGTATCTTGTTCATATATCCACAATAACAGTATTAGTTCTTTTGTGGTTCTGAGCGCTATATGCAAAATTATTTTGGATCTTGTTCATATATCCATAATAACAGTATTAGTGCTTTTTATGGTTCTGAGCGCTATAAGCACTATTATGTTGTATCTTGTTTGTATATCCATAATAACAATATTAGTTCTTTTATGGTTATGAGCTCTATATGCACAATCATGTTGTATCTT
>NW_013899407.1:0-255 GCF_000517525.1 Limulus polyphemus
TTGATGTCAGAAAGTGGGATAAATAAAAAGAAGAAAGAGAGAAGATGGAAACGAGAAGCGGCAAATCAAACTACAGCTTAGCAGATTTGATGGCAGCAATACAAGAACAGCAAAAGAAACAAGAAGAACAAGAAAGTAAACAAGAAGAGAGACAACAGCAGTTGCAAGAAAACCTGCAAGAGTGGCAGCTCGAACAGCAAAATAAACAAGAGAAATTACAGCAGCTGTTGGAGGAAAAAGAAAAGAAACATGAAG
>NW_013899408.1:0-255 GCF_000517525.1 Limulus polyphemus
GTTTAACGATGTTATTTTTAAAGCTATTCTTTGTTTATAATATAATTGAAGCGAGAAAAAACAACAACAATAAAATGGACACTAACCGAAATTTTGATAAGAGATTATGAAATAACTATTGGGAATTTTGATAAAAGGATCTCTATTTTGAAAGTCTTACATCAAGGGCATCTTTGTATTGGAATATGAAGAAAAACAATTTTTTTCAAAATTTTGGAAAAAACATGGGCTATAGCCTTTGGTTTTTGGTGAAAA
>NW_013899409.1:0-324 GCF_000517525.1 Limulus polyphemus
CCACCATACGCATCTTTAATGTTATTTGGTACAACAACTCCACGAACACCTAGGTGTAACTCTAGTTACCGAATTTGTAACCAACATACTCATTTTTAGCGTTATTTGGTACAACAACTCCACGAACACCTAGGTGTAACTCTAGTTACTGAATTTGTAACCACCATACTCATCTGTAGCGTTATTTGGTACAAGAAATCCACGAATACCAAGGTGTAACTCTAGTTACCGAATTTATAACCACCATATTCATCTCTAGAGTTACACCTATGTGTTCATAGAGTAGTTGTACCAAGTAACGCTACCTTACCGAATTTATAACCA
>NW_013899410.1:0-644 GCF_000517525.1 Limulus polyphemus
TAATAGGTGGGGCATGTTGTTATACATAAAAAAATCTGGAATATTTACCAAAATTAGCCTACTCTATCATGCTAAATGTTATAGTAGGCCTACTGTAGTTTTCTCATTACATTTAGCATGTTAGAGTATAAGCCTAATTTCAGTAATTATTCCAGAGTTTCTAAATTTTAATGCGATATAATAATTGTAGGCTTAATAAATTTGTTAATGATTACACCATAAAAAAACTTTTAAAACGACAATTCAAACATAGTTATATTGTAATGAAAATAATAAAGATTACACGACTCCAGAGATGATAAGACCTTTCAGGAAGGCATCCCCACGAAAGACCAAAATAACCAGGCCTGAAAGGTCTTATCATCTCTGGAGTCCTCAGCGGGTCTGATGTTTTCCTGTTGGTAGGAGGACTATTTAGATGATGTCTCCAAGTTTTCTGTTGATACTTCATTTGGCAAGGGACGATCTGTTACGTCGCTGGGTAGAAAATCATCATCTGGAAAAATGTGGCGGTCAAAAGGATATATACCGGAAACTTGAAAACCTTTCTTGATATTTTCTGGAGTAAGCGCTCGTGTAAGGCTTTGATTTACTAAGGTTGGTATGTCATAAATGTACATTGTATTTCCAGGATTGTTCTTTAG
>NW_013899411.1:0-255 GCF_000517525.1 Limulus polyphemus
CAAATGTACTTGTTTCCAGCACGAGTTTGGGGCAACGGCCAGCAATGTCAATGGCTACTTTTCCATTGGTATGCCAACGTGATATAACTTCATCGGATCACATCCCTGCACCATTCTTCCACATTTTGCCTCATACCTATCCAGAAAAATCTCTGCTGTAGGTGACTCAATGTCTTCTTAACTCCGCGATGTCCTCCTGTTAAACTATCATGGGATTGACGCAGCACAACTTCTCGCAACTTTCTCGGTATAACT
>NW_013899412.1:0-255 GCF_000517525.1 Limulus polyphemus
GATTTAAATATACTGTGTACTATCACTAACAACCCTAAAGATTTAACGATACTATGTACTGTCAATAAGAAGACACGAGATTTAACAATACTGTGTACTGTCAATAAGAAGACACTAGATTTAACAACACTGTTCACTTTCGATAAGAAGACACAAGATTTAACGATACTGTGTACTATCAATAACAAGCCATAAGATTTAATAATACTGTGTACTGTCAATAAGAAGACACGAGATTTAACAATACTGTGTACT
>NW_013899413.1:0-592 GCF_000517525.1 Limulus polyphemus
CTTCCCTCTGGTTTTCCTGGGATTATACAACCATACCTTGTCTCCTGGTACAAAGCTGACTTCAGTAGATCTCTTATCATAACATACTATCACAAACTTCCGGTGATAGGTACAGAGTCACAAGAAACTTCTTACCTCTCTCACATTGTTTGGTGTTGGCCAATCATACACTGCTTTCACCTTGTCAGGGTCAGTTTGCACACCATGCTCACTTACAATGTGACCCAAGTAAAGCACCTCTTTCTGGAACAAGCAAACTCCATCCCAAGAAATGCCAGATGTCATTGTATTTGCAACAACTTTTGATGAGGAAATGTCCCAGCTAGAGGAAGTATTCAAGCGTTTGAAAGCAGCAAACCTGTCCAGGTAAACCAGGGCTATCCTCCATTGTAGGCCTTCCAATACTCTTTCCATCAGCCTCTCAAATGTTGCTGAAGGATTACTAAGCCTGAATGGCATCACTCGGTATTGCCAGAGACCTTGACCATAACTAAATGCTGTCTTAGGTCTATCTGCTTCAGCCATTTTTACTTAATGGAAATCTGACTTTAAGTCCAGAGTTGAAAACCACCTGGCCCCACTTAGGGCGATC
>NW_013899414.1:0-255 GCF_000517525.1 Limulus polyphemus
TAGGATTTAACAATACTTTGTACTGTCAATAAGAAGACACAAGATTTAATGATACTGTGTACTGTCAATAAGAAAACACAAGATTCAACGATACTGTGTACTGTCAATAAGAAGATACAAGATTTAACATTACTGTGAATTGCCAATAAGAGGACACAAGATTTAACGATACTGTGTACTGTCAAAAAGAAGACATAAAAATTTAACAATACTGTGCTCTGTCAATAAGAAGACACAAAATTTAACAATACTGTG
>NW_013899415.1:0-389 GCF_000517525.1 Limulus polyphemus
GTGACTTTCCGGGTAAAATGTGGTCGGCGAGGTAAGCCAAAAGTGGTGTATGCCAACAGGCTTTGGCGTTATAACGGTCCAGGACATTTCAGTTTGGACGAGGTGAACAAAGGAACAAATGACGCTGCTGAAGAGTGCATGCCAACAGGCTTTGGCGTTATCATGGTCCAGGACATTTCAGTTGGGACGAAGTGAACCACAGAACAAATGACGCTGCTGAAGATGTGACACCTGAAGAAGCCACCGTCGAAGAAGAAACTCTACTTAGTTTTGAGAAGGGAAATGGTGAAGCTCTTGATGAAGTTACTACCACTGATGTGACTGTTACCGATGATAGGACATTTCCTGATGAAGTAGATGAACCCCACGTGAAGCAGAAGCCAACGAGT
>NW_013899416.1:0-255 GCF_000517525.1 Limulus polyphemus
GATGAACGTACCACCAATCCAGTAATATATGTATATATTATATAACTGCGTGGATAGACCACCAATCCAGTGATATATGTATATATTATATAACTGAAGGAACTTACCACCACTCCAGTGATATATATATTATATAACTGCACGAACGTACCACCAATCCAGTCATATATGATGTGTATATTATATAACTGCATGAACGTACCACCAATCCGGTGATATATAATGTATACATTATATAACTGCATAGACATACCA
>NW_013899417.1:0-255 GCF_000517525.1 Limulus polyphemus
TTTAACGATACTGTGTATTATCAATAAGAAGACAAACTTTTTAACAATACTGTGTACTATCACTAAAGGGAAACAAGAATCAACGATACTGTGAACTATCAATAAGAAGACACACGATTTAACAATACTGTGTGATATCAATAAGAAGACACAAGATTTAACAATACTGTGTACTGTCAATAAGAAGACACAAGATTTAACAAAACTATGTACTATCAATAAAAAGACAAGATTTAACGATACTGTGTACTATCA
>NW_013899418.1:0-431 GCF_000517525.1 Limulus polyphemus
GTCAGGAGATATCAATAAATATAATCACGACCTATATCCCCGGAATATAACTTTATTAGCTCAAATTCCGCTATTTACAACTTCGTCAGGAGATATCAATAAATATAATCACGACCTATATCCCCGGAATATAACTTTATTAGCTCAATATTCCGCTATTACAACTTCGTCAGGAGATATCAATAAATATAATCACGACTTATATCTCCAGAAGATAACTTTATTAGCTCAATATTCCGTTATTACAACTTCGTCAGTTATATTCTGGAGATATAGGTCGTGATTATATTTATTGATATCTCCAGCTCAATTTTCCGCTATTACAACTTCGTCAGGAGACTATCAGTAAATATAATCACGACCTATATCTCCGGAATATAACTTTATTAGCTCAATTTTCCGCCATCACAACTTCGTCAGGAGATATCAGT
>NW_013899419.1:0-1059 GCF_000517525.1 Limulus polyphemus
TTTACCATGCTACTGTTTGTTTTAAAGGAGTTATGGAACGTTTTGCGTTTTGTACCAGTACTTCGTTCCATTTGGACGGATCTTCTCGAAATTTTTTCAAGAACGTTGTTGCAGTAGTTGCAGTACTTACGATGCAAAATTCTAGCCTTCTATTATCATTTTTGCGACCACAAAAGTCGTTTTATGTTACTCTTTTATTGGCTTCAGAAAAGCGGGAAATCGAAAAACAATCAGTAACCAAAAGCTTCACTGCAGTACACATAACCCTCTAGTAAAACCTAAATTGATGATTCTTCACCTACAAAACGCAAAACGTTCCATAACTCCTTTAAAACAAACAGTAGGAGGGTAAAACTCTGCATATTACTACGCAACGTTGAAGTGTAATTACATACCAAATTTTCCTTTAAAACAAACAGTAGGAAGGTAAAACTCTGCATATTACTAGGCAACGTTAAACCAAATGGAACGAAGTACTGGTACAAAACGCAAAACGTTCCATAACTCCTTTAAAACAAACAGTAGGTGTACCTACATATCAAATTTGGTGAAAAATCATCAATTTAGGACCCTCTGGTAACCAGAAATCGAAAAACAATCAGTAACCAAAAGCTTCACTGCAGTACACATACGCTTTCAGAGAAGCCAATAAAAGAGTAACATAAAATGACCACAAAAGTCGCAAAAATGATAATAGAAGGCTAGAATTTTGCATGTAAATACGCAAGTATGCAACGAACGTTCATACAAAATTTGGAGATGATCCTTCCAAATGGAACGATGACCACAAAAGTTGCAAAAATGACAATAGAAGGCTAGGATTTTGCATGTAAATACGCAAGTATGCATCGAACGTTCATACAAAATTTGGAGATGATCCGTCCAAATGGAACGACGTACTGGTACAAAACGCAAAACGTTCCATAACTCCTTTAAAACAAACAGTAGGAAGGTAAAACTCTGCATATTACTACGCAACGTTAAAGCACTGCAGTACACATACGCTTTCAGAAAAGCCAATAAAAGAGTAACATAAAAAAAGCTTTTGGTTACTGATTG
>NW_013899420.1:0-254 GCF_000517525.1 Limulus polyphemus
CTGTATAAGATATTACCTAATCAAGAGTAAAGCTGAGTTACTCGGAGGCTACTGTATAAGATATTACCTAATCAAGAGTAAAGCTGAGTTACTTGGGGCTACTGTATAAGATATTACCTAATCAAGAGTAAATCAAAGTTACTCGGGGCTACTGTAGAAGATATTACCTAATCAGGAGTAAAACTGAGTTACTCGGGGCTACTGTATAAGATATTACCTAATCAAGAGTAAAGCTGAGATACTCGGGGCTACTG
>NW_013899421.1:0-255 GCF_000517525.1 Limulus polyphemus
GAACACCTAGGCGTATCTCTAGTTACCGAATTTAAAACCACCATACTCATCTTTAGTCTTACTTGGTACAACTACTCCATAAACACCTAGGTGTAACTCTATTTACCGAACTTGTAACCACCATACTCATCTTTAGAGTTATTTGGTTCAACAACTCCACGAATACCTATGTGTAACTCTAGTTACTGAATGTGTAACCCCATACTCATCTTTAGCGTTATTTGGTACATCTCCAGGAACACCTAGGCGTATCTC
>NW_013899422.1:0-253 GCF_000517525.1 Limulus polyphemus
CTGTGGTCTACCTAGAAAAAAGGTTGTAGTAACACTATCATCAGGGGTGAAATTCAGCTGTGGTCTACCTAGAAACAAGGTCATAGTAACACTATCACCAGGGTTGAAATTCACCTGTTGTCTACCTAGAAACAAGGTTGAGTAACACTAATCAACAGGGATGGAAATTCAGCTGTGGTGTACCTAGAAACAAGGTTGAGTAACACTATCACCAGGGGTGAAATTCAGCTGTGGTCTACCTAGAAACAAGGTC
>NW_013899423.1:0-254 GCF_000517525.1 Limulus polyphemus
TCAGTAAACTGCTGTGAACTAGTGATATGATGTCAGTAAACTACTGTGAACTAGTGATATGATGTCAGTAAACTGCTGTGAACTAGTGATATAGTGTCAGTAAACTGCTGTGAACTAGTGATATGATGTCAGTAAACTGCTGTGAACTAGTGATATGTGTCAGTAAACTGCTGTGAACTAGTGATATGTGTCAGTAAACTGCTGTGAACTAGTGATATGGTGTCAGTAAACTGCTGTGAACTAGTGATATAGTG
>NW_013899424.1:0-376 GCF_000517525.1 Limulus polyphemus
ATGTTTCAATATGACAACAGTTGCAGGCCAGTGTTCTAGTTTCAGTATGACAACAGTTACAGGCCAGTGTTTAAGTTTCATTATCACTACAGTTGCAGGCCAGTGTTCTAGTTTCAGTATGACAACAGTTACAGGCCAGTGTTCTAGTTTCAGTATGACAACAGTTACAGGCCAGTGTTCAAGTTTCAGTATGACAACAGTTACAGGCCAGTGTTCATGTTTCAGTATGACAACAGTTACAGGCCAGTGTTTAAACAGGCCAGTGTTCTAGTTTCAGTATGACAACAGTTACAGGCCAGTGTTCAAGTTTCATTATCACTACAGTTGCAGGCCAGTGTTCAAGTTTCATTATCACTAACAGTTACAGGCCAGTGTT
>NW_013899425.1:0-297 GCF_000517525.1 Limulus polyphemus
GCACAGTATTGTTAAATCTTGTGTCTTCTTATTGACAGTACACAGTATAGTTAAATCTTCTGTCTTCTTATTGACAGTACACAGTATCGATAAATTTTGTGTCTTCTTATTGACAGGACACATTATTGTTAAATCTTGTGTTTTCTTATTGACAGTACACAGTATCGTTAAATCTTGTGTCTTCTTATTGACAGTACACAATATTGTTAAATCTTGTGTCTTCTTATTGAAAGTAAACAGTATCGTTAAATCTTCTGTCTTCTTATTGACAGTACACAGTATCGTTAAAATCTTGTG
>NW_013899426.1:0-1151 GCF_000517525.1 Limulus polyphemus
CCGCTATATATGGGTGTGATATAAAACTTCGAAAGTATAACTGTGATTGTTATAACGCTTATCAGAAAACTTAAAATATCTGACCAGGAATATTTATAAATTTCGAACGTTACAAATCATTTAACTTCAGTGGATTCTCATCGGACAGTAGTAATTTTAAGAAGACTTGTAAATTCATCGTGGAAAACCTAGTGTTTGTGGCCAAGGACAAAGCTAGCTAGGTTCACAGCGGATCATATCTACATCAACTCGTAATTCACGATGAGCAAGTTAATAACAAACAATGATTTATAAACAGAAGTTTCACAAACAATATAAAGTTTTCTTTCTAGTCTGGAACTTCCTTGATATCTTATCGAGAACTGATGCACACGGTCTTCCTTTTTAACACAAATACGTTTTAATGTACACACAACAGTACAATTTACAATAACAATTATTAGAAATAGTTAAAATTTAGTAGTTAAATTGTACTTTGGATTTAGTATTTAAATATATGACGCTATATTAGTCAATTTATGATATTTGTCAACAAGATGATAATTTCCGAAGCCGAGTTAACGTACTAGAATTTAAAATAGTAAATTCAATTATTATTTAAATTATAATTTAGATCGAATTTTGTCTCTGATTCAGATCTCGGACACGAGCCCCCAATTTATTATGTTACTTGGCACTGATAAATATGCTTTGGCAATTTCGAGCAATTCATTTTTTTTATATTTTTCTAGTTGTTCTAGGGAAGGTGATATAAGAAAATCTTGATAATCAGACATGACCAAATCCTATCGTAAATAGGACATTTATTAAACTTCAAAACTTTTAGTTCATTTTTTCTCATTGACCTTTTAACTTCTAGTTCTAAAAGTTTTGAAGTTTAATAAATGTCCTATTTACGATGTTGGTGGTTAAACCTCTAGATAATGCTACATTCTTTAAGTAGTTGAATTTGAATTCAATTTGTAAGCCTTCTTTGTGGGTACAAAGTTGTATAGCACGATTAACGTAGGTGAAGTGGGAGATATTTTTTATGAGAGGTGGTGACTAAATGTTATGTGTGAGACATGTCGATAGCACGGGTTTTCCTGTATATACTGGTGATCACTTTATTGTTTTCTCTTTCCAATTCTCTAAATTGACTAATATAGCGT
>NW_013899427.1:0-254 GCF_000517525.1 Limulus polyphemus
AGATGTGGGTGATTTGGGTTGAATAATCTTATATTTAAGGCCCTTCTTTTCTTTATTATACCTGAAGGAAAAAAAAATAGAAAAATCGAAGCTCGCCTATTTTCGATATAGGATTATGGAATAAATATTGGAAATTTTGATGAAAGGATGTCCATTCTGAATAGTTCACATCAAGGGCATCTTTATATTGAAATGTGAAGAAAAATAAATTTTTTCAAAATTTTAGACAAAAACTGAAGGCTATAGCCTTGGTA
>NW_013899428.1:0-606 GCF_000517525.1 Limulus polyphemus
GTCAGCTTTTTTCTTACTGTTCCACCTAAGCACAGAATGTTAAACATTTGAAGAGTTAATTGAAGTAAATAATATCAAAGAAATTTAAATGAAGAAATAATAAAGGAACACTAGTGAAACAATAATAATCTAACATTAGTTGGTGAAGCAATATCAAACAACAATAGTGAAACAATAATAATCTAACATTAGTTGGTGAAGCAATATCAAACAACAATAGTGAAACAATAATAATCTAACATTGTAATGTTAGATTATTATTGTTTCACTATTGTTGTTTGATATTGCTTCACCAAGTAATGTTAGATTATTATTGTTTCACTATTGTTGTTTGATATTGCTTCACCAACTTTGGTGAAGGAATATCAAACAACAATAGTGAAACAATAATAATCTAACATTAGTCTCAAAGTGGGTTCCTCTTCACCGAATGGTAAAGTAATATCAAATAAACATTAGTGAAGTAATAACAAATAAACATTAATGAATTAATAACAAATGAACATAGTAAAATAATATAAAATAAACATTAGTGACTTAATATCAAATAAACATTAGTGAAGTAATATCAAATAAACATTAGGGAATTAATATAAAATAACATTA
>NW_013899429.1:0-261 GCF_000517525.1 Limulus polyphemus
TACAGTCCTTTAGTATACTTCATTAAAGTCCATAGTCCTTTAGTATACTCCATTAAAGTATACAGTCCTTTAGTATACTTCATTAAAGTATACAGTCCTTTAGTATACTTCATTAAAGTATACAGTCCTTTAGTATACTTCATTAAAGTCCATAGTTCTTTAGTATACTCCATTAAAGTCTGCAGTCCTTTTGTATACTTCATTAAAGTCCATAGTCCTTTAGTATAATTCATTAAAGTCCATAGTCCTTTAGTATACTTC
>NW_013899430.1:0-255 GCF_000517525.1 Limulus polyphemus
CGCAAGTATGCAGCGAACGTTCATACAAAATTTGGAGATGATCCGTCCAAATCGATCAACGTACTGGTACAAAACGCAAAACCTTCCATAACTCCTTTAAAACAAACAGTAGGAAGGTAAAACTCTGCATATTACTACGCAACGATAAAGTGTAAATAGATACCAAATTTGGTGAAGAATCATCAATTTAGGACCCTCTGGTAACAAGAAATCGAAAAACAATCAGTAACAAAAAGCTTCACTGCAGTACACATA
>NW_013899431.1:0-279 GCF_000517525.1 Limulus polyphemus
TGATACACGTATGTTTAGTATTTCTCCGGTTATTGTTGATACACGTATGTTTAGTATTTCTCCGGTTATTGTTGATACACGTATGTTTAGTATTTCTCTGGTTATTGTTGATACACGTATGTTTAGTATTTCTCTGGTTATTGTTGATACACGTATGTTTAATACTTCTCTGGTTATTGTTGATACACGTATGTTTAGTATTTCTCTGGTTATTGTTGATACACATATGTTTAATAGATATTGTTGATACACGTATTGTTTAGTATTTCTCTGGTTATT